>NC_056730.1:1013846387-1013893505 GCF_019279795.1 Protopterus annectens
GGATATAATTTCATAACAGTACATTGTTTCTCATTTTTCTTCAAGATTTTCCACATTCACACTCATCTAATGCACAATATCTACTTTGCAGAGTACTGCTACATGTGGATGAACACCTACGTGGCTCATGGATTGACATGGTTTTCCAATTTTACTCCCGTCTTTATAAGGTTAGGACAAGCCAGTGGCTTTAGTTTTTGTGAAACATGTTCAGTTAGTGTAGTTTGCTTCTATCAGTTATTGAAGTATTGAAATAAAATGGTGTTTAGCATTACCTAGGCATTAAGCTGACTTGACAGAGAAAAACTCCATTTCATAATCAAACAGGCTGTTGCTCGTCTTGTACATATTAATAAGACAAAGAGGCTTGGGTGTTCATTTAAGTAATTTATTATATACAAACACATCAGGATGGATGGCAGGAACACTAAACTTAAACGAACTAACTGACTGGCTACTACACACATGCATGCTATCACTATGGCTGCTCACTCAAAATGGCACTCTTGCTTGCATATGCTCTGTACTTATATGCATGTGTCCACTGACTGGAATGCTTCTTAAAGGTATATCACACACTCTGCTCTACATCCTCCCTCTTTACTGAGCTGTCTCATATAGACAATGACATTTGAATAGGCATGCAGTTATACAGACACTAATAAACAAAACAACAGTCATGTCCAGGTTTCCATGTATCTAGAACTAGGTCTGGAAATGTGACCTGATCTTGTAATGTGATAGTTAGACTGGGTTTAGCAACAGGGACAGTCACTCGGGAATACTCTTCTTCTGGAATCTCAGTGATATTCTTGGCAACAGGGATTGCTGAAGGAATGTTCTCTGGAACAGGAACATTGGACAAGTCACTCTGAGAATTAGAGTCTTTATTACAAGCAAGATGCTGTAATACTGGCTTGGACACTGGTAATAAATGCTTCCAATTCTGCCTAAATTTCATTTCTCGTGATTCCACAATGTACAATCTCGGCTCTTGACACAAACTTTTCACAAATCCGATGCGATCAAAACATTTTGTTGTCTGCATCCTCACAATCTCCCCTTCTTTTAATGAACAGAGTGGTTTACTGGACTTATCATAGTAGGACTTGTGGGACAAATACTTTTTCAACAGTTGAGCTCTCACTGCTTTGATGTTTTTAGCACATGAAACCAATAAATGAAATAATAATATGCTGATTGGTAATGCGATTCTGGTTTGTCTCAACATAAGTCTCTGGGCAGGTGAGCCAAGATGATTATCATGAGGAATGTTTCTGAGATTTAGCAAGTTTAGAAAAATGTCAGTATTGTCATGTTTGGATTTGTCTAACAGCTGTTTCGCACTTTGAGTTGCACGTTCAGCTAAGACATTTGACTGCGGGTACTCAAGACTACTCATAATATGAACAAAGTCCCATGTTTCAGCAAATTGTCTGAACTGCTGATTTGTAAACTGTGCACCATTGTCAGCAGTGACTCTGTGCAGACTACCATAGACGGAAAATGTCTCTTCAACTTTGTAATGACAGTATTGGATGTTAAGTTAGGAAGGTTAGGTTAGGTAGGTCAATCTTAAACCAATATGAATAAGAGTCTACTAATGCCAAGTAATGTTGACCATTCCACTCAAAGATATCTGTGGCTACTGTCAGCCAAGGTAGTGGAATCTGGCTTAACTGAAGTGGTTCTTTTTGTTGATGCAGTTTTGTACTATTACAGACAGAACAACACAAAAGTACTTTCTCAAGATCTTTTGACATAGAAGGCAAAATACTAGACCTCTCGCCCTTCTTTAGGTAAAATCGGTTCCTGGGTGGCCATGATGCAAGATCTTAATATACTCTCATTGTAAGGATTTTGGAACAATCACCTTTGGACCTTTCATGATGATACCATTGTCTGACAAAATCTTATCTCTGTATGAAAAATACTGCTGCACCTCTACTGGTAAGCAAGACTGTTTGGAAGGCCATCGTTGACTAATAAAGAAGTTGAGCTTTTGGAGAATTGGTTCTGAAGCCATGTGAGTTCTAAGCTCATTAAGACATGTGGAAAAAAAAACTCTCACTTCCATGACTTCAAAATCAGATTGCTCATTTTCATACTGTTCTCTCTTTTTTCTGGGCAATCAAGATAAGGTAGCAGCAAGATAAAGAAGTTTGCCTTTTGTGTAAACAAGACTGAAGTTGTACTTTTGCAATCTCAGCATCATGTGTTGCAATCTCGCAGGAGCTGTGTGCATTGGCTTTCTCAAAATAGTGACTAGAGGTTGGTGGTCAGTTTCTATCTGGATAGGTCGTCATAAATACAATCATGGAACTTTGAATATGCAAACACAATTGCCAAGAGTTCTTTCTCAATCTGGGCATACTGCATCTTGGTTTGAGTAAAGGTTCTCGGTGCATAGGCTACTAGTCTACCCTCTTGAAGAATGACTGGAAGAGACCAAACTTAGAAGCATCACAGGAAAGAGTAACCGGTTTGTGAACATTATAGTAATGTAGAGTGGGTGGGCTGGCTATTTTCTGTTTCAAGACATCAAATACTCTTTGGTGTTGTTCTGACCATGACCAGGCTAGATCTTTGCATGTCAGTTCCCTTAGCAGTGCTGAAAGTTGGCTTAAATCTGAAATGAACTTGCCTAGATAGTTGACCATACCAAGAAAATGTTATAAGGCTTGGACATTGTCTGGAGCTGGCATCTCAAAAATTGCTGTCTGCTTGGAAAGATCTGGTCATAAGCCTGAACTGGTAAACAAATGACCAACATAAGTAACTTCTTGTAGCCTAAATTTACACTTCTGAGGATTTAGCTTAAGATTCACTTCACATGCTCTTTCCAGAACTTTCTCAATGTTTCTATCATGTTCGATTTCACCATTGCCTCCTACTAGAATATCATCTACTATAATAGCACATGGATAGCCAGAAAATGTTTGTTCTATCACACGCTGAAAGACTTCACTGGCAGAATTTATCCCAAATGGCATTCTTAGAAATATGTACCTCCCGTATGGTGTATCAAACGTGGTTAGCAATGAAGATTTTCAGTCAAGCAAAATTTGCCAAAATAAGCTCTTTGCATCTAAGACAGAAAAAACAGTGGCTTCTGGCATGAGGGCAACAATCTCCTTGACTGTGGAATTGGACGATGAGGCCTTTTTAATGCTTTGTTCAAGTCTCTTGAATCAATACATATTCTGGTATCATCTGAGGTTTTCTTATGAGCTACTACCATGGAAGATACCCACTCAGTTGATTCTTCTACTGGACAAATTACTCCAAGCTGCACCATTTTGTCTATCTTGGCTTTGACTCTGAACTGCATAGCTACTGGAACTTTCCGTGCTGGTCTGAAAACTGTGCTGACCTCTGGGTCTAACTTCATGGTGTACACAGCTGGGAGTTTGCCTAGTTTGTCTGTGAAAATAACAGCATACTCAGAGAAAAATAGTTTGGGTGAAATTTGAGCTATTATCATTCAAGCTTATGTGGTGGTCTTCTTTATTAAATGACAGCAGTCCCATTTTCAAACTGTCTGTGAGGCCTAATAATGACTGCACGTGTCTCTTATCTATGTAAAACTACAAGTCATAGCGGTTCCCAGCAGAGTAACATGAAAGCACTACTGAGCCTCCGGTTTGAATCTCTTCACCGCTATTACAAGTTTCACACACTTTGTCAAATGAAGTTGTTCTGCAGCTCGTACTCTAGTAAACGTTTCTGCTGACATAACATTGCACTTTGAACCAGTATCTACTTTGAGCTCTACAGGACTCCCATTAATCGTAACAGTACAAAAGATTTCATTCTTTGCCCAAGAATCTACTGCATTGACTGTTTCACCAAACACAGATACACCATCAACATAAAAAAGTAGGGTTTGCAGCTTCCTAATTAATCAACTTGCCTCTCTGTATGCTCTCTTTTAATAAAAGAATATGCCTTGTCTGATTTACAAAACCTTTGTAATGATTCCACCTTTTACATTTGTGGCACTGCTAATCAAAAGCTAAACAAAACACTTCTCTTGTTTGGACTCATGGTTCCTACTACAATTATGACAGTTGACTATGAGGCTAGCTAAAGGTTTTGCTGCATCGCCCTTGTGCTTTGCTGCATGTACAGTATGCCTTACTGAAGCTGCTCTGGGCATTGATGTGGCTTGGGCAGTTGCCACCACACCCTTAGGCCTGTATCTTCAAACCTCGGGCTGCATAATATCTACATTGACTTTGGAAGATACTGGAATAATGCTTGCTTTCTCATTTGTAAGCATATTTGTGTGCCTTTCTGTAAGCTTGTATATCTGGCAAATCTCAATGGCCTTGTTCAACCTTAAATCACTGTCTCGAAGAAAAATCTTTCTCACTGTGTCATTATTAATACCACACAAAAACCTGTCTTTTATCAACTCATCTCTTAGATCACCAGATCCGCACATTTAGCCTTATTTCTCAAGTCAGTTATATATGCTGCAAAAGTTTCGCCAGGCTTTTGATCTCTTGCATAAAATAATTGCCTTTCCATTTTAATATTCATTTGGGGGTACACATTTCTCTAAATTTATGTTTTAAGCATTCAGGGTCTTCCCACGTTTCACCCAGTATCACAATATGGCAGTCTTCCCCCTGCCCTGCAAACACAGCAGGTGCATATACAAATGAGCACTCTCTTTAAGTGGCTTCTGAACCAGCTAAATTAAGCAGAATAAATGCCTTTGTACATGCATCTTTGTCAGAAAAAGCAGCCTGTATAAAAATATCATACTCCTGCTCAAACACTCTCCAATTTTCTGCAATACTGTTGTCAAACACAAGTGGTGCAGGTCTGCAAAATCCTTCTGCTATGCCCACAAATTATAGTAAAACACAACGCAGACTTGGCCCTTGTAATGATGTACAAAAATGCACATAAGCCAGGTACTTCTAATAATATTCAAATGTACAATAAACCCTTTGAAAAACTGTACTTTACAAAAGTCTCTTTGAAATGAATGAACTTTGTGAACTAAATGTACTGTAAAACTACACACACTTGCCAACACTTTGCACACTTCAGATATTTCAAATAGCTTTATTTAATGTGAAAAAGTAGTACATTGTGAAAACATATGGTTGTTTTCCCTATTTTGTACATTTTATGCAATCTGGATATTGTTTCAAACTTTTTCATAATTATTTTGAATATTTTTATCAATATGTCACAGTTCTGGACATTTCATTTAATTAGAAAAATAGTTGTGGGTGTTCTGAATGCTTTGTTTTACATTAATTGTGAGAAAAATCATTTAAGTGTGTTGTAGTACCTGAATTTCATTTCTGACCTGTTTGTGAGTCGTTTGAGCAGTAGGGATGATCCACTTCTGTATATTCCTCCACTTCTAACAGGTTGCCTCATGGTGACATTCTGACACCATGTCGCTCAACTTGTACATCTTAATAAGACAAAGAGATTTGGGTGTTCGTTTAAGTAGTTTACTACATACAAAGACATCAGGATGGATGGCAGGAGCATTAAACTTAAACAAACTAACTAATTGACTACTACACACATGCATGCTATCACTTTGGCTGCTCACTCAAAATGGCACTCTTGCTTGCACATGCTCTGTACTTATGCGCATGTGCCCACTGCCTGGAATAATTCTTAAAGGTATATCACACACTCTGCTCTACACAGCTGATAGATGTAAACAGCCACATGAGATAAGTTACATGACATGTGACACTTTTATATGTAGTAAAGCCTGGGCTGAGTGGCCAAGAAGCTTAAAAGGCGTCCTGCATAATGTAAAAAAATGTCACCTCAGTTGGAAACACTTGCAGTGGTACAACTTTCAGTTCCTCCAGCAGCTGAAGATACATATCCACACATTACCCTAGACCTACCTGGCAACTTCCAAGGTTACTTCATATAATACTAAACTACAGGAGGTTGCTTCAGAAGATAGTATACCATGTTGTTTGCTTGGAAAATGCAGTTGTGCTTGCAAATCTATAGAATTTCTGTTTTTCTTTTTGTATGATTTGTTACACTGTACTATACTATCGAGTCTTGAGGCACTTACTCATGCTTAGTTGATTATATATGTGTGGCATGCTAGAAGAATTTTACTCAGCATCAGTGTGGTGTTGTATGCACCCAGCATGTGCTATTGCTGCATATGTGTTTAATGTGTGTGTGTGTGTGTGTGTGTGTGTGTGTGTGTGTGTGTGTGTGTGTGTGTGTGTGTGTGTGTGTGTGTGTGTGTGTGTGTGTGTGTGTGTGTGTGCCTGTGCATGTGTCTCGGTGTGTGGCTGTATGCATGTGTGTTGTACCAGGGGTACATTGAAATGAGTATATGTTGGTTTATTTAAATGCCCAAGCATCAAAAAAGAGGTGATTGATGCTGGCATTACAAAAATCAGCATAGTAAAAATCCACAAAATAAAAAAAAGGTTGAAAAAGTTCAATAATCAAAATCCTACCACAATTTTATATTTACTTTGTATGATGCTTCTGTTATGGAATGCGTTTTCTAAGGTAAGGTGGAGGTTCGGGTTAGAGACAAAGGCAAGATTAGGGTTAAGGTTATCAACACCATATACAGCACCGCACATGCACAATATTAAATCTAATCTCTTACCTAGCTAGCCCTTAACTCTAAGCCTAACACACAAACATCGGCACACATATTCTGACCTCATAATGCTGAAACATTTGGTATATCTGCAAGTTTTGTCATTAAAATATCAAACTCCCTTTTACCTTATCCACATACAATCGAACTTCCTTATGTTGAAAACTGCAACATGCAAAGATGAATTTCCCCAGCTATTCATTGACTCTGTCTTTGTTGATGGACTGCAGATTTGGTAGAGTGAATGACACCCATTGCAATGCTTATTTTAATGAACTTATGAATTGTGGACTGCTGGGACTTGGTGTGGCACTGAACTTTTGCATTTTGGATTGCTGGGTCTGAATGTAGCACTGAACTTATGCATTGTGGACTGCTGGGTCTGGGTGTAGCACTGAACTTATGTATTGTGGGCTGCTGGGTCTGAATGTGGCACTGAACATATGCATTGTGAACTGCTGGGTATGGGTGTGGCACTGAACTTATGCATTGTGAATTGCTGGGTCTGGATGTGGCACTGAACATTGGATTGCTGAGTCTGGGTGTGGCACTGAACTTATGCATTGTGGACTGCTAGGTCTGGGTGTGGCACTGAACTTATGTATTGTGGACTGCTGGGTCTGGGTGTGGCCCTGACAGCTAATATCATAGTCATTTTGATGCAGTAAACCTGAAAAAAACATCCATCACTGTCCCGTGATTATTAGTTTTCTTAACATTGCTAACTGTCCCACTACTACACAAATCTTAGACAAACCACCAAACTGACTCTTGATCAGTCACCTAAATATCAGAAGTGTAAACAATAGGATTCAAAACCTACATGCCCTCTTAGATGCTCTTTCCCCAGACATACTATGTCTTACTGAAACCTGGCTAAACCTTCTACTTCAGCTAAAGAAGTTATACCACCAGGCTATAACATCCTAAGGCTTGATTGAACCAATAGAAAGGGTGGTGGGGTAGCTGTTCTGTACAAATCCATGCTTGAAGTGTCCAATAATGCCCTGCAAACATCCCTGTTTGGCAATGCTGAAATTCTTATCAATAAGCTCCACATTAATAAGAACAAATGTATAAATCTTGTCTGTGTTTATATTCCCCCAGGCAATAACATAAATACCTTTGAAGACATCCTACATTGGTTATCCAGCAATTACCCCCAAGAAATCATTGTACTTGGGGACTTCAACATAGAATGGAACATGTGTTCCTTAGAACCCCCCACTCACCACATAAACCTTTATGGATTTTCACAGGTCATATCCTCCTCCACTAGGATCAGTAAACCCAACAATAAAGCAAGTATTCTGGATTGGATTCTTGTTAACACCCATCTCCTCAATTACAAGAGTAGGACCCTGTCTGATGATGTAAGTGATCACCACCTCACCTATTTAATCAGGCAAAAAGCTGATATCCACAACCAGTCCATTTTTAAAACAATAATGAACAATAAGAATTTCAACTGCACAAATTTCCAAAATGAACTCAAATCTTGCAGTTGGTCAGTTCTGAAACAATTACTACTTAAAGAAGCAGTAAATTACTTTAATACCAAATTCTTATCCATCATTGACACCCATGGACTATTAGAACCAAAAACAAAGTTGCTCCTTGGCTCTCAAAAGAAACCAGACATAAAATGTTACTTAGAAATAGGGCTTGGACCACCTCAAGAACCATAAAAAAAACCCATAAATCAACTTAGATACAGACAGCTAAGAAATAAAACAAAAAAAATCCACTACATTAGACAAGAAAAACTATTACTGTCATCTACAAGAAAAACACGAATACAAGTCAAAAAAGTTTTGGGTAGGTATAAACAAACTCCTTAGTCCGGGACAGTCCTCCACTCCTCCCCCTTGGATTTTAACCAATCCCCCCCAGCAGAAATTGCCAATACCTTTAACAGCTTCTTTACAACAACCATCCAGAATCTAGCTAACCAATTATCCCTTGCATGCCCATATTATCCGGCCACTACACCCTGCTCCCAACTCCCCTTTAACTTCAAGTCAATTTGGACATCTTTGGTCTGAAAATTACTTAAAAAACTAAAGCCTACCACCCTGTTGGCTGATCTCCTCCCTGCAGAATATCTACAAAAAGCTGCAGATGCCATAGCATACCCCATTACTATCTTGATTAATAGAACTATAACTAAAGCGTCCATTCCCTCCGTCTGGAAGATATCCCATGTCATCCCACTCCATAAAGGGGACAGCTCTACTGAACTTTCAAACTATAGACCCATAGCTATTCTGTCACCCTTGGCTAAAATTATGGAAAAATGCATCCACAATCAACTCCTGAACTATCTTATCCATAATAATCTTCTAGCCAATGCCCGACATGGCTTTAGACCATTCCATAGTACAACCTCAGCCCTCCTCTCCTTCTCTAACGTCATTAACCAACACCTAAACAATAATAAACTTTCCTCTGCTATCTTTCTCAATCTTTCAAATGCCTTTGATATGGTAAACCACCAAATACTCATAAACTCTTTGAAATCCATCTCCCTAGAGGACCAGGTCATCCATTCATTTCAATCATATCTCAGTGGTAGACAACAGGCTGTCCTATGGCAGAGCAAACTATCCACCCTTTTACCCATCATCCTCAGAGTACCCCAAGGCTCCATAGTAGGTCCACTATTATTTTCCATTTTCATCAATGATTTGTATAAGGTCATCCCAAATGCAACATGCATTCAATATGCGTATGACTCTACTTTAGTATGCTCTGACACTTCACCTACAGAGTTGCAAATTTTATCCCAAAATATTTTACACAGTTGAAAATTGGCTCCTTAACCATCATCTCATGTTAAATCCTAATAAAACCAAACTGCTGCTTTTCTCTCCCACTCACAGGTCTGCCCCTATAACCTTTACATTAAAATCCAACAATGGCACCATTATTTCCCCAGATTCCTCAACCAACCTGTTAGGGATTATAATAGATAATAACCTTAAGTTTGATCTGCATATCAATAAAACTATTAAAACAGTTAATAAAAAACTTGGCTCACTATATAGGATCAAGCTCTTCCTAACGTCATTAGCCAGAACTGCAATTGCTCGCACACATCTACTCTCCACCCTCCTCTATGCTGCCCCTCTGTTTACAGACCTCAGCAAAACTGACCTTAATAAACTTTCTAGCATCTACAATCACATTGCTAGATTTGCTACTGATGCAGCCAACAGAACTCATCACTGTCATAACCTAAATCTACTAGGATGGCTTGAACTGCCTAATCTACTTCAGGTTAACCAACTAATAGTTGCACACAAGATCCTGTAACAATCAAATAATACATCTGTACTTAAAAACCTCATCACCCCCTACAGTAACCTTAGCGCACTTCATTCATCTGAAAGACTACAAGTTCAAATTCTCAAATCCAACAACACAGCCAGTAAATCTCTATTTGCTAACTCTGTTGGCAAAACTTGGAATTCTCTTCCTGCTAATCTTACATATGAACTCTCTCTACCTCAATTCAAGAAAAGTCTGATTCAGTACTTTAAAAAACAATGACTATGTCCTTGTCCTAACCCAGACTAACTCTAACCATCACTCGTGTGCACATGGAAGACTTCTGCCTACATTTTATTGTTTCTTAACTTATAAATCCTATGATCTCCTTGGATCTACTAGCAGGTTAGCCTACTAGGCATTCAGTACCCTATCATTCTTAAAAACACTGTCTAGAATTTTCCATCTGAGTAAAAATTTAATAATTTGTTTGTGTATCTGTTTTTCTGTTTATTTACATCTGTGTAAAAATCCTTTTATTTGTGTTTTATTTTGTGCACTGAAAAAATGTAACAACTTGTTGAATGTCTTTTTGGAGCTTTTCTTCCCGGGCCTCCGATGAAAATGGATATGTATCCAGTTGTACTATTCCAGTAAACAAATGTAAAATAAATAAATAAATCACTTCTGCACAAATTGCCATTAGCTCTAGGACAGCTCAGTCCCTATCCACACCACAGGCGAAAGTGCAGCAAATCACTGATCCCTTAGAAAATCTTCATATTTATTGAGTCTGAATCATCTGTCTAAGGCTTCAAGTCTCACACAGTCTTCCTGCCAGAAAGAGACCCTGTGGTATTACTCCAAAATTCATGTCTGTAAGTGTTTCCTTATTTACTCTGTGACCTTCACTCAGTACTGTTTCTGGTTGTCCCTTTTAATAAATGTGATACTGTTCATACAAAGTCTGTCTCTGGGGCTACAGCTCCGAAATAAAATTAAACACTGTTAGGAGTAACATCACCTCACCTATCCTGTCCTGTTTGCTATATTTCCCTACACTTATCCCAGACCTCAAATCCTTCCACTTGCCTTCTTGTATTCCAAATGCGTGTCCATAAGTATTTGTTTCCAAACCTGAAAATCTAAGGCTTTTCATGGAACCCACCAACTTCCCCCAATGCCCTCGGAGTCCTTATTTATGAAACAATTGCAGAATGACTACTAGTCCTTTCTTCTTTTCTTCCCAGCCATCTTTAATAATGAAGAAATTGTTTAGATAATGCACTACTGCTCTACTTTCTTCTTCAGATTCCCAAATCCAATGCAATAGTGTATTGAATCTTTCAAATGTAGTGTATGCCATTGCACAACCCATACAGCTTACATCCATCATAAAATTAATAATACACCAGCTTCATGTCCAAGTTGGCACAGTGGTGCAGTGGTAGAGTTGTTACCTCACAGCAAGAGGTTCTCCAGCTTGGTTCGTGGCTGGGGTGCCTTCTGTGTGTAGTCTGCATGTCCTCCCTGCATTCGTGTGGGTTTACCGTGGGTGCTCCAGTTTCCTCCCACGTTACAAAGACATGCATTTCTTCCCGGGCCTCTGCTGAGAATTGGCTTTGTTCCAATTCAGACTTTCTAGGTAAACAAATGTTAAATAAATAAATAAAAGACATACAAATCCAGAACTTTCATTGGCAGGATCCAAAAAACTGCTTTGTTGTCTAGTTCTACTAACCAAGCTTCTACAATCACAGGCTTTGAAGATGTTTGATGTTGTCTAGCAATGCATACTGTTCTTTTATATCTTGTCTACTAAAACTATCATTTACTGACCCATCCTCTGTGTAAGATAAGTGATGAATAAGGGGGTACTCACATTGCTTCTTCATAGGTATTAATCCTAAGATGGAGTCCTTGAAATGTTCAAAACTGGGACAGGAATGGCATCAGTACCCTTCCAACCATAACTTGCTAAACCAGTGATTGTGAAGGTGTCACCTCATTCTCTTCCACTGACCTTAAGTTGCAGCTATTGATGGTCAGCAGTAAGGGATCAGCACACTAGGGAAACCTGGACCATTATAAACCAGTAAGGGATCAGCACACTAGGGTAACCTGGACCATTATAAAGGTTGCTCCTGTGGCCTGGGTAACAAGATATACAGTAAGATAACTCCTTTCAACCCCCTGTCTCTCTTGGCCCTGTCCTTGCTTCATTAGTGATCTGCTCCTAGATCAAACCTCCTTTTGACCCAAAAAGGACACCCTCCTCTTCCCCCTCAATGACAAACAGTATTGTGTCATTGTACTGCACCATTGCTGGCAAGGGGCTAAGCAGGTGTTCCACGCTGTATACATGCCACTCTTTACCAGTACTATATCTCAATGACAATACCAGGGACTACCCCTGCCTTTTTTGAGTCCAGCCCTGCCTCCCATCCCCTCAGCTAATTTGCATTCAATGATTCCAGTCCTGCTTGCCTTAATTACTCTAAGGATCAATCAGTATTAGCTTCCATGCCCTCCAATTAATCTCCTTCCAATGAATCACACAAAACAAGAATATTATTCGCGGTTGTTAAATATGAAGACGATTGGGTGACCACCAGTGTTTTTCTTCCAGAAGTCTCCAGGGCTGAGCCCAGTTCTCATGTTCCTTACCCTTCTGCCCCATTGCCCCTGTCTTCCTTCATGATCATTGTCATTCTATCTTCCCCTTTCTTCCTCATCCTCTCAACTTCCCACCTTGTTGCTCTTGGCTACAAACAGCTGCAAGGTGTGTTGCATGATTTTTTTCTGTTGTTCTTGGCAATCATCCATAGCTGCCATAATCTTGCTGAATAAAGCAAAGTTTAAGAAAAAGGCTTCAACACTTCTGATTCTTCATATCCTAACTAAAGCTTCCTACTATATGACTAAACATATAAACATGCTCGCAGAAGTGATTTTCAAATATTGAATAATACAAGATTGGAAATAGATAAGCAGCAGTTAACTTAATGACATATTTCAGATGACTCACTGTGTTTGCAATTAAGTTAATTTTTCACACAGTCACCAGAGTTACATCCATACTATGATAACAAGCCAGCTAAGACAGAGTGTAGAAAACAGAAAAAAAAAATGACTAATAAATTAGGAAGTAAGTAAAATAATATGTGAGCAGGGGAGTTGGTAATGGTGAAATGGAGTCAGGACTTATTAAAAATGCAGCAGTGACGTGTAGTAATAGTCTGGCACTGTGATTCCCAAGTGTCTGACTTGGATGAAGTTAAAATGGCTTAGGCAAAATAATTTTACACTTGGCAAGTTTTGAGTACTGTTAGGAGTGAGCAAACCTTCGGTACTGCCAGGTGTGGAGATACTCTTTCCAATGTAAAATGTTTATATTTTTATTAAGTTCTGTGTTTTGTTTTTCAGGTGGTTTAATTTGTTCAGTTTCTTGGTCATTGTCTTAATTCTTTAATAACCAAAATGTTAACAGAAAAATATAATACTTAGTACCAAATCATATTCAGATTTGTCTTGAGGGAGGAACTAATGCAGTGAGTAGAATAAATTAACACAAATGTAGAGTCTAAAACATTAACAGTTATGCAAAACGGCTTTGCTCTGACAGAGCCTTGTGAAATGACTGCACATTAAGATATGCATATTGGCCATGCAGTGATTCTGTGCGAAGATATGGGTTATTTTAGCAAGGGAGCTGAAATTATTTGGTACTGTAATATATAGTATTTGAGGGTCAAGCATTTCCTAACACCCTCCTCAGGCAAACAGGGATTGGGGCTTCACCTGCTGCTTCACCTTAAAATTAAATAATACTTGGTATGGTAAAGACTTTCACAATACCTCAGTGAGAGAACAAACAAATGAGAAAATGATATGCATGCAGTAGTGACGGTCAGCCCTTTTGCATCACACTATATGTACATCCTGGAAATATATGATGGGGCACTGCAGTGGTGCAGTGGTAAGCATTGTCACCTCACTGCAAGAGGTTCTCCAGTTCGGTTCTTAGCTGGGATGCCTTGTGTGCAGAGTCTGCATGTTCTCCCTGCATTTGTGTGAGTTTTTTCTGGGTGCTCTGGTTTCCTCCCACATTCCAAACACATGCATCTGTAATGTTTCTCCCTGGGCATCCACTGGAAATTGGCTCTGTCCCAGTCAGACTTTCCCAGCAAACAAATAATAAATAAATATGATAAAACAGGTAGCACTAAAAGTTTTTGAATGTGCACAGCACTGAACAACTGTAACAGGCCTTTAAGTCTACTCTTCCTATATTCTGTTCTGTTCTTACCATCTAGGATGAGGGGGTTCTTTGAGTTAAATGAATCTGTACAACAAATAAAATTGTTCAAGACTTCATTTTAGTTGATGCAGCTTACTAGTTGTGAGGCGGTTTTCTTTCAAATGTGTGTACTTGCTGCTTGATATATTTTGACATTTTGCTCTGTTGTCGAATAAAGTATATTCTTTTTTCTGAAAAAAAAATTGCATTTCTATGATACCTGCCAGGAAATGCAGTTAATGAGCAATTTCTAGGTATATAGTTAACAAGACACTCAGGAAATGTGGTTACTTTATTGCTACTCTGTTAACTTTGAGCTATTATGTTTGTAGGTTCATTGGTACTTACATGGCTATTGAACCATGGCAATCTTTAGAAGCCCAACCATGCATTCCTGTGATGATTTTAGCCCTCATATTATAAATATAAATAATCCTAAAATTAGCAGAACATCTATACGTTGTTTTTAAATTTTCTATCATAGTTAAAGAAGGCTTTGCGGTTGTCCTTTGCCTGGGTGGCATTTCTTGCCTCATTAATGACTTTGGTTTATTTGATCAGTGTCCATAGTTTCCTGTTAACTTTAGCAAGAGCCTTTTTTGTACCTTGAAAGTTACATTTATTTTTACATGCTATGAGTATTTTTTTATAGACACTTTTTTTATATTTGGGTATGACCATAGGGGTTTCTTTCTAATTTGGCATTGTATTTCCTTCAGAGAGGAATATATGTATCTTTGCAACTATTCATCAAGTTGGAAGAGGATTTTGAATTTAAACAGGTCATTACTCATTTTCAGTAGATATATGACGCAGCTATATTTATGTGCCAGTGTTAGTTTTAGACAGAATACAGTAAAGTGATATAGTGTTAACAGGCATTAAGCTATTAATGAGCTATAATATCTTACCTTGGTTTTAATTCTCACAGTTACTTTTAAATATTTCCAAGTAACATGCTTAACCAAATGGAAGCTTTCAAATTACTTCTGCAACTAAATATCACTTAACAAAATCTAAACCAGATAAATGTCTTATTTATTTATTGAAATGTGTTTACCGAGGTGGAACACTGATCGAACAATGACCAGTTTAGAGGCTCGGTGTCACAGTCTGCTGGAACTAAGAAATTACATGAGTTTTGACTTGAATTCTTTTCAAAGTTACCCAAAAGTGTATTTCAAAACATTACTGTACTTTTTCTGACATTCATCAATTTTTCAGTTTTAGACAGAAATGGTGATCTGCTCCTGTTACTACAATGGGATACGTGAATGAATGGAAGAGTATTCGCTGAGCCATTCCTCTTTGATGTAAAAGCAGATGACACTTCCTAAATACATGTACAGAATGAAGCATTGCTGTCAAAAATCACATCATCTTTTTCTCAAGAAATGGTTTCTGGTTTTCTGACTCATTAACCAAAGCATTCTGACTCATTAAGGTTACAGAGCTAATGAAAGCCTGCTTCTAGTTCACAGTACTCATTAAAACAATTGACAAATCTTTAATGTCTGGTAACTTCCCATTAAGTATTTTTGTAAGGTCAACCTGTCAGCCTGCTGTCAGAAATTAACAAGAACTGTCAAATATTTAAATGTCCCAGGCAAAATGTGTTTTTCCTGTGTTCATATTAAACTGATGCTTTTCTTTTAGCCACCTGCTATAATTACTATCTCTGCAAGAGAAAGCGGTTTAAAATAACTGTCAGCCATTTAACAATGGCAGTTGTGCATAACAATATATTTCTGAATCAAAATAACTGCCTTACAAAAGTAGCAGTAAGCTATATAAATTATGAACTTAATATGTATTATGTCAGTCAGAAAGTAATCACTTTTACTTGCATCATTGTTTTCACATGTAAAGATTACAGACTATAATCCATGTTCGTAACATATATAACCTCCATTTAATGAAACAATGGAAGAAGTTCAGTTAGAATCTATGTGAAAAGAATATGACTCTTGTTATATCAGCATAAATAATTCCAGAACTCTGGTTCTTCCCTCTCTAAGTACTTCTAATATCCCTTACAACACTACAAATGCATGCTTTTGTTTCTGCACATATCTGTTTATACAATGTCCATGTTAGAAAAATCCATTGATTCCTATCGTACACTTAATGTTTCTGTCATGTTCCCTACAACTTTTCCTCGCGTGCACTCATACTGCAGAACTTTGACCTTTTGTTATGCTTTTGTTATTCTGGTATGCTGCCTGCACCAATTTTAGTCCCTACTCTAAATGGAGTCCATCTTATCTCTGACTTCTTCATGGGGTGGGCATAATGGTTAAGGTGGTTACCTTACAAACACAAGGTGCGGGGTTTGATTCTCATATGGGGTAATTGGCTAGACTTAAAATGGCCCACAAGGGCAATTAGCCTAGTACTTATCTATGAACCAGTTCTGGAGATAAAAGTCTCCTGGAGTGCACAGAGCATCTCATTAGTTTCATCTGTTGCTATAAGTGAAACAACAGTATTCCTCCTTTTGTTTCTTGCCAAGTGAAACAACAGCATTTTGTTTTCCACAGCTGCAGCTTCGTATACACCTGGACACCCACTGGCACTGTTTTTTCATTCTGCTTGCTTATTTGAAGGCCATCTTCCATGACTATCTTTGGGTGTCTTATTGGTACCACTTCTTTTCTAATTATGTCCTATTCTACAGTTTTTTTCAAGACGTATTACTAAATTGATAAGTCATGCCTGACTCAAGGGTAGTATTGGATTTACCTAAATCTAGAGTAGTTTGTCCTTGACGGTGAAATCCAAAGAAATACAGTCTGCACTTTATGACATTTGCAAGGAATACAAATGCACTGCACAGAGTCAAACCACCACAGGACTTTCTGACAATAATCTACTGACCTTGTTCAGTTAAGTCCTCAGACTTCCTTCAGGTAATCCAACGTCTTTCCTTGTCATAACATACTCACTCAGAGTCTCTACTCTAGGCCCAAATCCCTCTACTACTTGAGAGTCAAACATCTCTGACACGTTGTACTGCGCTTTTACCTCTTTCAGTAGAGGTAGGTCTTGATTTGCCTTCCAGACTACCCCAAGACTGTATCTTTGCATACCCCGCAGTCATTATATATATAAAATCCTGATAACAGACTCAGGGGACTGCACTCTCTATGTACTGTCAATACTCTTCATGCCATGTACAGTCCTTTTTTTATATAAATAGCTCTCTCTGGTGTACCAGGTTGGTCATAGCTATTGTTAATAAGTTAAAACAGTACTTTTGCTTTTATTACTGTTGTTAATGTCTTCTTCAATATCTTGTGAACCATGTGGTAGACCAGTATAAAACTCTCTTTAATGACTTTTGATCTGCTGTCATTTGTTGTAGACCCCAGTAACACGTTGCTGTACAGTTTTGCTCAGTATCAGAACCACCCACTGCATTATCTCCGTTGTTGTCACAGGACCATCAAAAGACAATCATGTTTTACTGAAACACAATATTACACAGTCATGTTGCTGCTTTTCTCATGTTTTGCACCAAAGGGTTTATATGTTAGCGCATTTCTAGCTTCCATTGCATGACATTTCTTTAGGTTTTGTGCTGTCACTAATTCTGGCTCTTTTACTGACTTTTTGTTTATAACACACACAAGTAATGTGTCTGTTGGCCGAGACTTTATGACTGGACAATTTTCAGCATTAGATATATCTAAGGCACACTGTGTACTTCCAGTTGTACTTAGGTTTGTCTCTACATTTGTTCTATTATAATATAAAGCATTCTAGTCCTGGCTAGTCTGACGTTCAGCGGAGCTCTGTTCAGCTGTTTCTATAGCTTTTAGTCCCTCTGTATTGTTATCTCCCTCACTTTTCAAAGGTAAGCGTGGGTATCTTCCTTCTGTTTGAGGGAATTCATTTCCTTCTTTGAATCTGTTACAGCAGTATTAATTTAACACAAGAAGTAAGGGTTGACAGATATTGTTTGATTTCATGATTCCTTTCCTTCAAATACTTTCTTTGGAGTTTATTTTCACGTTCCAGATTTTTACAGTGGCAAATGAGAATAATTCACATTGCTTATCTATTTTGCAATACAATTTGAAATTCACTTCTAGTTTGGCACCTATGTCTCTAATAAATGCAGGCAGCCTGTAAATGGTTTATTTTCTAGACCTCTGCTTGTAAATGTTTCAACTCTCAAACCCCTGCTTACTCTACCAAGGGTACCAGGACTTATCAAAGATTTGGGATGCATGGATAGACTTAAAAAGGCCCCAGCGGATGTTAGCTTTGTACACAACAATAAACCTATGAACAACTTTTTTTTTTCAAATTACTTTTTAATGAATATTTTCTCACATAAAATACAAATGGAGAGACAAACAAGATGTAACTGTGGTACAGTTGAATGTTACAGAATGTTTAACAGGAGGAAGTTATTCAATAGATAATACACACTTTGCTAAATAACATTCGAAATAGCTAGGAATACAGTATTGGATAAACACAAGGAAATGGTTATGTTGTATGTTAGTCATGGTAATATTATTTTAAGATTTCACTTGTACATTATAGTGACAAATGAGAGCAAATTTAGAAGTATAACACCAACCTACACAAATATATCAGTCTACTTTACTAATCCTTATATACATGTTTACAAAACATTGTCACCTTAGATAATGCTGTTACTACTCCCAACTAAGAGATGTGTTTAATATATTTGTTTTATTAGCATTTGTCTTGCAATTTATGATAATACATCAGTTAATGGCTTGCAGTAATTCTGATAATATGTTTGGTTCTTCTGACGTTTTGTATAAAGTTTCTTAGCCAATATATGTTTTGGCCCTGCTTTTGTATTCTGACCAGGTTAGTCTTGATCGGTCTATCCAGTTTCCTGATATGTAAGATTTTAATAAGGTGCATAGTGTTATTATTATGTGATTAAAGAAATTATTATTCTTGCTTTTGAATATATGTGGTATTGCTGTCTCCCATGACAAAGTGAATTTTGAATAGCCTGATTTCTCTAAGAGTAATCTTAGTGAGTACCAGAGTTTATAAACTGTTTTGCAGCTCCAGAAGATGTGGAGGATCTCTGCCTCTTTATTAGGACAGAAGGGACAGTTAGGTGACTTAGATGAATTGAATGTATTTAGGTGTACACGTGTATGGTATGCATTATTAAAAACCATGATCTGGATGTATATTAATTTTTTATATGGCATCAGTTTCATAGTATTTCTATTAGCTGATTCCTTCTGATTGTCTGTTATGGTATTACCTTTTCCTTCCCAAAACTTTGAGAAAAGTATTGTATTTTGATATTTAATTTTTGCTATTAATTTATATGTATTTGGGAGCATTTTCTTTTTCTTTAAGAGAAATTTTTGAATTTGTTTTGCTAATTTGACATCTTGCTCAATTACATTGATATCTTTGGTTATTATACTATGTATAGGATTTGTTTAATTATCTCTTTATAATTATTGTTTGCTCTAAGTAGGTTTATTATATTATCCATTGAGAGGTTGTGTATTTGGTAGAAGTCACATACTGTATAATTTTTTTATTAATGGGTATTTATCTAGGTTTACCATGGAGTTTGTTAATTTTATATCTGGGTTGTTATGTATTGGTTGTAGTAGAGTAATCGTGTCTTTAAGATTTCATTGATATCAGTAATTTCTTGAAAGTTTCACAGCTATTAATTAACAACCTATGAACAACTTTTGCTTTTCTACCTTTAGCATATTAACATTTGCAGTGTTTTTGTAATTATGTTCCACCTCCTGGATGTGTTGGTTAAGTGCACTTAACTCACTGTTATTGCATCTCTGTATTTGTTTACAAGTTCCTCACTGATCAATGCTACCTATTTACTGTCACTTATACTTTCAAATTTCTTTTGCTGTATTAGCCGGGCTACCGCACTGTTGTGAACCCAAACTGGTTTCCAATTCTGGACCTTCTTTTCAATCTCTTGGATATGGGCTTTTAAAACCTCAGTATCATCTTGTGCATTTTGATATTTTTAGATAAAGTAGGACATTTATAACCTTTAATAGGTCTTATCACAATTTTTCCTTGTCACTCTCTGAACAAACAATTTCAGTTTGCATCTGAAAATGACTTCTCTTGTGTCTTTTACCTTCCAGTATTAGGTCACTTTGCTCTTTTTCCTTTTAGCACTTAGCACTTTCAAATTTGTTCTTATGTTTACTGTTACAGTTTATACAAAGGGTTCACAAAGTCTTTTAGATAAAACATCATAGAGGAAATATTGTCCATTGGCCCACATTTTTACAACCTAAAAATGATAGCCACAAAAAGCAGAACCACTAGTCGTAGCTGGATCTATTCTATTTTCTCAAAGGAAAATTCTGGATCCTTTAGGCCAATATCCAAAAACTGAGTCTACGGGGGAAGGACGTTTGTCCAATACCCATTTCAAGGCTTCCATTGCCCCATCACATATATGATAAATTGCTGGACAAGACCAAAGCAGATGTACCAAATCAGCATTGGTTGGTTCACACCTCTAGCATGCAGCTACTCATCTTTCTCTCTGCATAAAGATGCCAAAACTGTATCCATTTCAATTGAGTAAATGCAAAAACTAAGTCAAATCAAAGATTCTGCCAGGAAACTAGAATATCATCTGAAATGTCCTTATTTACAGCAATTTCTCACTTATTTTTCAGAGAGTCAAAACTATTTATAAATTTATTTAATATATGGTCATACCAAACCCGAGTTGCACATTTACCAAAAGTTCTGTTTTCATGAAACCTCTCTAACCACTGCTCCTTGACCTCTACTGTAGAGGTGTCTGAATCACTGATTTTACTGTGGGCTAATGACCTGATTTGCAGGTACTGTCAAAAATGGAGGCAGTTAGACCTGTCCCTGTTCCTACACTGTTGGAATGATAAAAATATATTCTGATTATCCACCAACAGATCATCCTTCCAATTAATTAAAAAAATAAGCTATCCATAGGTACCAGTGTATGCTTTGAGTCAATAAAGCAGGAAGGAGAACTCCATATTATTTCCAGCAACAATAACCTCTCCAAAGATAAGAAGCCCTCAAGTCCTTCCATATATTAGTTTCCATCCCAGCTGGGCCATATATTTTGTTTTCATCCTGAACGCAACTGACTTCTCTAAGTAAAGCAACATCTCCAGTTCTGGAAGAATCCAAATAAATGTAGGGGCCACACAAGCTTGCCAAAATGCAGATATCACCACTACTTTAACATAAGTTGAAAAGTCCGGTACACCAATTCCTCCATTCTTTATCAGTACATAAAACTCATTTTCTTGATTGTCTAGGATGCTTACCATTCCATAAAACAGAGAATAACAACTTGTTTAACTTAGCTGGTAAGAGAAAGTAAGCAATTAGAGGCAAGTGATGAACTAAAAAAAAACATTTTAACAGCCAATATTTTGGCTAGAAGATGTAGATTAATAGTAGAGCACTTATTCAATAATAACATTATATCCTCCTCTAATTTTCTACCATTCATGTCCACCATTTTAGATAAATCATAATACAGTTAAATCTGCATATTTTGCCAAGCAAGAGAAAGAGAGGAAGTATAGCTCCTAATCAGTTAGCTAACTGTGCCCAACCAGTACCATTTAGTGGCAATGAAAACAGCATAGTTGTGTTTATTCTTAGACCAGAAATATCAACAAACTGCATAGTAACTGTAATGCATGTGGGATGTTAGTAAAAGACTGGACCAACTATAGCACCCTGTCATCAGCAAATCAAAATAAGGAGAGGCACTCATCTGGATTAACTAAGATACCCCAGTGATGGTAATTATGCCTGAGGGTGCAAGTGAGTGTTTTAATTTCCATAATAAATAGTAAGGAAAACAATGGACATCCCTGTGTTGACCTCATTTGCATTTGGATAGGAGGTGGCATAACTCCTTCAGTGATTGCATACGTCAGAGAGTCAGTGAAAATAAATTTATACCTCTATAAAAACTTCCATTTTACCCAGAAGTACCCCCAAACAAAAAAGTCCAGTCTAGTGAATCAAATACTTGTGAGGGTCAAGAAACATTGCAGCTATGGGGATGTTTTGAAGCTTTATAAAGCATAAGTATATTCAGCCATAACTGGATAAGATCTGTGCACCGTTGCCATCCTTTCATAAGGCCCCACTGCACTGGAGTCACCAACTTTGAGAGTACTTTTTTCTAACCTTGTAACCATTATTTTGGCATAAATCTTAGTCTCTAATTGTAGAAAAGATAAAAGATGGAAATCTTGTGGTGTGTGATCTGACTTTATTCCTTTTAGAAGAAGAATTATTGGAGCTAATCTAGAGGCACAGGGAAGATACCCACTCACTTCTAATGTCTGAAAAATACTCAAGAGAGGTATAACTAATTCTTGTTTAAAACTCTTACTAAAACTCTGCTCCAAGGCCATCCAGCCCTAACACCTTCCTATTGTGTACAGGCTTAATGCATGTCCATACCACCTCCAGCATACTACTAAAATTTCATACCTGAAGATCTGATTTTTCAATTTGAGGCAGTTTAACCTTTCTTCCATAAAATGATAGTCCTAAAAATACCATTGGAATAAGCCCTGGCCTTATATATATAAATATAGATAGATATAAATAACTGTTCAAAATAATGTTTGCCACAACCATTAAACCCATAAGCATCCTAATGAACTAACCCCATGTCATCCTTCGTGGACACAATTGCCACCACTTTCCTTCATTTTGTCAAATTATTAGCTAGCAGTTTAGGGAATTTTAATGTGGTGTAATCTTCTTCTTCCCTAAGCTAGAAAGGTGTAATCCTTTTCTGATGGCTACAAAGATTTTCATACAGCCATTAGTTGCAAATCTTTTAGAAAGTTCTAAAAGTCTTTAGAAATTTTAGTAATTTTGTGCCATTTGTGAGAAAGACTGTCCAGGTTTGAGTTCAAAGGCATGTTAAAACCCTTTCTATAATCATAGTATATCTTAGCACCCCATCTCCATCAATACCATAGCGAACTGAAATAGATAGAACATTTTTGTTTGGACCATAACAACTACCAAGGATAAAATACCTCCTTCATTTACATTACCCACTAATACCCCAGGTTCCTTAACTGAGGAAATTAGTGAATAGTTAAGTATTTTATGCCCTGGAATGGATACCTTTTTTAAATAACTAGAGATGACACAGGCTTTCCATCTCTTATAGAAGTTCTTGCAATAATCATACTTAAGTTTACTCTCTTGCAGAGGTTCTTCTATAGATCCTGATATCTGAAGTGTAAGCCTTTATTTTTATGATACCTAGGCTACTACGGTTATCTTTTCTGAACTGCCAGAAATTGTTTTATTGCTAGAGTGAGTATTATTAACCACGCCTTTATCAGAACAATTATATTAGTATGTTGTTAGTACAATTTTTCAGTAGAACTGATAGAAATACCTAACCTGTCTACTATAGCAAATTGTTCTGCCTTAATACATTATTAATACCCTGTTATCTTACCTCCCTACCCTCCTAGCTTTCTATCCACTACCCTGCAATAAGGGACCTGCCTGACTACTAAGGATTCTCTCATCTACCTCCAGCCTGCCAACTTGTACCTTCCTTTTTATGCTGTCCCAGTACTTCTCACCTGATTGATTAGTACTTGGCAAAGTATGTATTATCATTGCCCCTTGTTGTAAACAAATTTGTTCTCATTTTTTGATCCCTATTAACTGATTGTTAGATCCTGAGTCAGGAAAGCCAGTAGCCAGACCCCCTCCCTAGGACCTTTATCATCTATATACTGCTTCCCTGCCATTCAGCTTACCCTTTCATACTTGCTATACTTCAGAACTCAGTCATCTGATGCTATACTAACTCTGACCACCAGGTGGCAGTCTAACCTAGCCTAGACCCCTTCCTCTCTTTTCAATCTACTAGCTTCGGCTCCTTTTTTTCCTTCTTTTCTCTTCCCCTTGCCCTACTGCCTAGCTATTCTCCTAATCTACCTCTTCCTGCTCCTTCTCTGCACTCTTCTCAACCCCTACCCTCTGCAGACTAGTAACTTCCGTATTCTGCCCTCCTCATTACCCTTAGTCTTCCTTCTTACCTGCTCTACTGAAACCTTCTTACCTGCTCCACCTTCTCTCTTTGGGTTGTTACTGATTACTGATTGTCTCCTTCTCTACTTGCTGTGACCCACTCCATTCGCCCTGCGGGCTCACTCCGCTCCCCTACCCTACCCCCAATTCCCACCCACCCCCAGTGCTGTTAAACTTATACCTATCTGGCCACACCCACTGTCCTCTGAACCTATCACCTAACACTTGAACATATCAATTCCACCCCTAATCCCCCTCCTCTATCATCTGTACACTACTACTTTATACCTACTGTCCCCCAAACCTCCTCTAACTATCTTATCATACTATATATATTACTTCCCCACATAATTTGTCACATTAGCCTGCCTTATAACTTACGTAACCTTTCTACCATACTACTACAATATGGCCTATGTACATACACCTATCCTCAAATATTCTCTACTCATGTCTTCTTCATTAATATTCCTTAACTTAACTTATACCCTTACCTACTATGAACACTACTCTATGTTCTTTAAAGTACCCCCTCAACAGCAAACTACACCAACTACACACCCCAACCCTCTCTCTCATAGCAACATTACCTTTACTTCAGCCTACCTACTGCCTAGGTTTCACAGATATACCCACATTACTTACTTCCCCAACATGATAAGTCTACCCAAGTACTATAAAGTCATAAAAACTGCATTGACACATTCTTTAAACCTTCTAATAGGTGGAGACATTCATCCTAATCCTGGCCCAATATCACAACATGACAATCTACAAAAACAATCATTCAACAATGCTTCCTCCTCTATAATATCAGGAAACTCACTCAGAATAGCTCAACTCAATATCCGTAGCATTAATAACAAGATTAGCCAACTGCATGCTCTTTTACAAGCTCATGCATTTGATATCCTTTGCCTAACTGAAACTTGGCTAAAACCCGCTACTCATGACCTAGAAATAACCCCACCTGGATATAACATCCTAAGATCCGATCGTACATCCAAAAAAGGTGGAGGTGTAGCCATCTTGCATAAATCTGAACTTCTTGTTACACCCATTGATGTGTTATTACCCCCAAATACCAATGCTGAAACTCTTACTGTCAAACTTCAAATTAATAGTGCTAAATCTATCTATATAATCTGCTCCTACATCCCTCCAGGTAATAATATTACCACTCCCGAAAACATTCTTAGCAGCTTATCTACTCTCCTACCTCAGGAAACTATAGTACTTGGTGATTTTAACATAGATTGGACCACATGTAACTCCCCTAATCCAAACACCCACATAAACTTATTTGGCTTCACTCAAATAATAAACTCCCCCACAAGATTCCATAAACCTAGCAAAAAGGAAACTATTCTTGATTGGATCCTTATAAACAGTCATCCAGATACTTATAAAGTTGGAACTCTCCCAGACGACATTAGTGATCATGTACTAACCTTCATAATAAAACAAAAGAAATACAGCTCTAATAATTACAACATGGTCACCTTTCGTTCAAAAAAATTCTTCCAAGCAGAAAACTTTCAAAACAAACTAAAAGCCGTTAATTGGTCACCTCTAAAGCAACTCAAACTGGACAAAGCCGTCTCCTATTTTAACACTTCATTCCTTCAAATCCTAAATAGCCACGCACCTATCCACTCTTCCCGTGTAAGGACTAAAATAGCCCCCTGGCTCACAAAACTAACCAGAGAGAAAATGCTCCTACGGAACAAAATATGGGCCAAATGGAGAGCCACAAAGAACACTGCTGACCACTTATACTTTAAGCAATTAAGAAATGCTACCAAAAAAGACATTTTGTTACACAAAAAAAAATTATTATTCCAAACTTTAACAATCACACTCTAACAACCCTCAAAATTTTGGTCAGGCATTAATAAACTTCTCAAACCAGGGCAGGCTAGCACTCCAGCCCCAAACTCTATTCCCCATGATAGTCCTTTGCAAATAGCCAATACCTTTAACAACTACTTCACTGAAGCTATTCAAACTTTAACAAAAACACTAACACCCACTACCCCCTCTCCTTTACAGAATACAAACAGTTCTATTCCCCTCTTACAGTTACAACCAGTTCCAACTTCCTTTATCTGTAAACTCCTTCAGAAACTCAAACCTTGTACTCCCTCTGCAGATAACCTCCCAGCAGAATACCTTCAAGTAGCTGCCAAACCCTTAGCTTATCCAATATCCATCCTTATAAACAGAACAATCACAGAAGGTACCATCCCTTCCATATGGAAAGTATCCCATATAATCCCTTTGCATAAAGGAGGTAAAGCCACTGACATTTCCAACTACCGTCCAATTGCTCTACTCTCTCCATTAGCCAAAATAATGGAAAGATGTATCCACCATCAACTACTCCAACACCTGCTCCATAACAACTTACTTGCTAACTGTCAGCATGGCTTTACACCCTTTCATAGCACCACTACTGCCCTACTAAGCTTTACAAACTGTATTAACAGAAATTAAAACAACAACTCTCTTTCATCAGCTCTGTTTATAGACCTATCAAAAGCTTTTGATATGGTCAACCATAGCTTACTTATCAGTCCTCTAAAAGCCCAATCTCTTGACCCACAAGCTATTTTTTGGTTTAAATCCTATCTAGATAACAGACATCAAGCAGTACTCTGGGACAACAATCTTTCCACACCCCTCCCTGTGAACACTGGAGTCCCCTCAAGGCTCTATCCTAGGCCCTCTTCTTTTTTCTATCTTTATTAACAATCTCTACACTATTGTTCCACAAGCCACTTGCATACAATACGCTGATGACTCTACTCTAATCTGTACTGCCAAGTCCTCATCCTCTCTCCAAACCCTTACTCAAACAGTATTTAATTCTGTAGAAAAATGGCGTACTGATCAATGTCTCCTCCTCAACCCCAAGAAAACCAAACTATTACTCTTCACTCCCACTCAAAAATCGCCACAGATCCACTTCACTATTAACTCCTATAATGGAACTTGTATCTCCCCTGATCCTACTGCACACCTTCTGGGTATAACCATTGATCACAACCTCAGCTTTGATGACCAGATCAATAATACTATTCAAACTATCAATAAAAAACGAGGCTCTCTGTATAGAATCAAACCCTTCCTTTCACAACTGCCTAGAACTTCCATTACCCAGGCTCATCTTACTTCTACCCTATTCTATGCTTCTGCCATTTATACCAATCTATCTAAGCACAATCTTACCAAGCTTGAATCTAGCTATAATAATATAGTTAGATTTGCTACTGGCTCTCCCTAAAGGACCCACCACTGTCTCAACCTCAAACAACTCAAATGGTTAGAACTACAAAACCAACTACAATATAATCAACTTGTAATCACACAAAAAATTCTGTACCACCCTACTAATACTCCTATCCTCTCTAACCTGATCTCCCCATATAAAAATCTTACAACACTACGCTCAGCTAGCAAGTTACTAATTGCCAACATTAAATCTAATAACAAAGCTGGGGACTCACTCTTTACCAATGTGGTGGGCAAAATCTGGAACAACCTTCCTACAACACTAACCTCTCTTTCATCTACTCCACTCTTTAAGAAACACCTCAAAGATCACCTAAAAATACATTGGCTATGTCCCTGCTCAATGCCTGACTAAATATTCTTATTCTCCTTTCTCTGCCCCTTTTTCACCTACCTCCTGGGCTACTGCCCCTCCATAGTTCTAATATATCTTCCGGCCTACTTCTCTTCTCCCTCTTTGACTAAGTGAATGTCAATTTGCTTTTCATGCCAATTTGCTTTTCTTGTCAAAAATTGTATGAACCTGTGCTGATTGTACCTTATAACTCATTGCTTAACTGCTGTTTAAAACCTATACCAAGACTTTGTAACTTTGATTCACTCAAATTGCTTGTACTCTCTTTATAATCATTTTGTGCTTCAAAATGTATTTTTTAAGCTTGTTTTTTATTCTAACTATTGCATGTAGTAATCTTATCATACTTGGAGCTTTTCTCCCCGGGACTCTACTGAAAAAGGATATGTATCCAGCTAGACTAGCCCGGTCAACAAATATAAAATAAATAAATAAATAAATAAATTTATACAAGCCTTTTGTTTGACCTTCACTGATAACCCATTAAAATCTCAAGTGATACCGCTAACTTCCCCATAACTACCCTGATTCCTAAAAAAAACACTGAGTTAGACACCTGACTTAAAAAATAATATGTATTGTCAGTAGTCAAAATGTTTACCTGTTAAGTGACTGAGCTTGGCAGTTGGACAAGAATAAGTAAGCTCTATACACAACCCACTGAAAAAATAGAAAACATATTTAAACTACCACTAGTTGCATAAGCCACCAATATGAAGAGCAGGAACAAGGTCTGTATCTTGACATTATTAATAATCTGCATTTATCTGCTCCAAAAGCAGGAAAACCTTGGCAGACACCACTAAAATTAGCCATATACTAAGAAACAAGTTCCATAATTGACTCATCCATCCATCCATTAACCAGCACACCAAAAACATATCATAGCAAGTAAGAAATACAGAAATATATATAAAAGGGAATTTCAATAAGCTTTTATTTACATTCACTTCAAGAACCCTTTCAGATTCAGGTCAACCCCCATAGGCGTTTAACAGGGAACAAATACAAACTAATAAAATAGTAATTGTCTTCTTGATATGTTTCCATTAGTCATTTTTCCACTGCTTGCAAGGCTGCATTTCCTTCTTGTGATGTTTCCATGTGGTCCACTTCTGCCAGGAGGGGATCTGAAATAATGAAACCCCCATCATTTGAATCCCCTTCTACAATTTTGACTAAGGGTAAAAACCTGTTGCTCACTGGAAGCATAGATGGAATAGGTGATTCTTTTCACAAGTTTTTTGACCCCATTTTTCTGGCTACAAATTTTCCTGATGATAAAGCTAGCTATTTTCCACTAAAGAAGCTTTCCCTGGTAAGATCAGGGTAGGACAAGGTGTACATTTGTTGCTCCTCAAATGATGGTCCATCTCTATCACCTTTTCACCCCTTTTAGGTACCTCAATCTTTGAATTTTGCTGAATAGTTGTAATAAAAGCCTTCACCTCTTATGGTAACTCAAATACGGTCAATTGATTGGCATGCCAAATACGTAGGATGACAGGAAATTTTTGTTGACTTGAGAGGTCCAAGTCTCTCAGCTTCCAGATATAAGGCACCATGGCCTTCCTTTTTAAAAACAGAGGATTACCGTAATTTGGTGCAACTTATACAGGAAACCCTTACTCTACCAGCAGTACGCTGTGACCAAGCTCCCTACTTTCCCGTAGCACCATATCTCATACCAAAAATTCCAAAAATGAACAAACAAAAATGCTCTAGGACATTAGGCAAGCTGTTCTTTTTACTGATTCAACGTACCTTCACAACAACCAGTGGAACATTTAAATTTAGAAGTATGGGGGATTCTTTGATAATAAAATTAATGAGCTTATTGCCTTCTTTGCCCTGTGGTATAACAATAAATTTCACATAATTCTGCAGGCTCATACTTCTTTTCTCAAAATCATCTATTTTAGCTCCATCCTGTGTGCTTTGAGCTGCAGATAATTTGTTGTGAATGCATCCTTGTTGTTTCTTTCTTGGTTATCAGTTACAATTGTTGCAAATCTATGATCTCCAATAGTGTTTGCAGTTGCAGATCCTGTTTGGAGCTAACCATTTTAAGTTTTGAAGTGTCATTCATCATTGCTTGATTCACTAGTGTCAAGCTGCTTAACTTGGCTTACACATCCTACATGCAACACACCGCCTGTCTTGTGACTGTCCCTGCTGAAACATGTGACATTAAAACTTCACATATTGCTCCTACTGGCTATATAACATTTAAACTGATGATCATTATATTCTTTGAATCAAGCAGACTCTGATCAGTACCACAGGAAAAACAAGTAAAAATTAGTAAAAAGATAAAATTAATTCTCTGAGAGCACACGCACTCACTTTATAACTTACTGACAGTCACATTCCCATGCACACTGTCCCCAATTTCCTAACTTATTTTCGCAGAAAAACAGTTTAACACTTTTCTTCATTAGACCTTTGCTTTGAAATAAAGATTTTGTGCTCATACAATGATTTTTTCAACACTTATACCAGTTAATGTTTTAAGCAGACCATTTTTCATAGTTTGTGTCCATGATTTATTACATTTGTGGAACTTCTCAACAGTCTTATGTAAGTCGCAGATAATTTGAAACAATAATTATTTGTAAAATCATTGGTTTGCCTTCTATATTTAAGGTACAGTAAAATACATTTTGTAGTTTGAAAATTCAGCACAACTTTGTATTACTCACTTCTTCTTCTTATTTCAGCTGCTCCCATTAGGGGTCGCCAAAGTGGATTATCTGTTTACATTTCTTCCTGTCCTCTGCATCTTGCTCTGTCACACCAACCACCTGCATGTCCTCTCTCACCACATCCATAAACCATATCTTAGGCCTTCCTCTTTTCCTCTTACCGGGCAGCTTCATCCTTATCATCTTTTTCCCAATATACTCTGCATCCCTCCTCAGCACATGTCCAAACCAGCGTAATCTTGCCTCTCTGGTTTTATCTCCAATCCTTCCAACCTGGGCTGAGCCTCTAATATACTTATTCCTAATCCTGTCCACCCTCATCACACCCAGTGCAAATCTTAACATCCTTAACTCTTCCAACTTTGTATTACTCACTACCATAGTCATTGTGTGCATATGCTTCTTACTGCAATGGCATTTTTGTCATTTGTTTCACCAGCTTAGTGCAGTCACCATGCACAAGCAATCTTTCTGCAACTTACTATATACTTCTTCTAGTAAGCACCCTTTCAGTAGTTTCATAGTTTATTAAAATGTTCAGCAATACATGTCATGCTACTACTGCTTATCATGTAATTTTTAGAAACTGGTTTACAAATTAATTCTTCTTAGAGTACAGTTTCTGCTTCTGGATCTCTTTTTTGGGTATGCCAATGAAAACCTGTAACTCTGTTTAACACTCGGGAATTCACTCAACAGAGCTTCTTTCTGATTCTTGCTCCCCCACTCCATTTCAATATATACTTTAAAATCCACTTTGGTTGGACTCATAGAAGTTCAGAGGTATGTCCATTCTTTTTCATGAAAGTCACCCATAGTAGTTCCTAAGAAAGCTATCCTCAGTTTTCTTTATCTGTAGGTGAATGTGTTAGCCCACAGAACAAAACAGTTCCCCACTTTCTGCTGCCGAATTTTAACTCAAAAGAATGCACTTGCAGACTAAAGGGGAGGTATCATAGATTCCCTGCCAAATGTTGCCCATATTCTCCACCAGTCTGATATGAGAATATGTTGATGATGCTGTTCCATAAAAATGGTTTCAAATGAAATTACAGTTAACTGAACCTGCTTCCCAGAACACACAATCACACTTTCAAACTTTTCAGATTTTACAGGTCTGACAGAAACATATTTCATTGCTCAGAATTACGCTGGTCAGGATCAAGTCAAAATCTGTCTAGCAACTAACTATACAAAGTCAAACCCCCACAGGGCTCCTTTACAGTATTCCACTGAACTTTTTTGTGCAAGTCTTCAGGATGCCTTAGGCAATTCAGTGCCTTTCCTTTTCATGATGAACTCAACCAGAGCCTTTACTATAGGGCCAAAGCACTTCACTCTTTAAAAAGCAAACATTTCCTACACTCTTTCTGTTGCCTTTCCTTTTAGAAGAGGATGGTGTGTCCTGTCCACTCAGAGCAGATATACAGCCTCTTCAGAAACTACCCCAAAACTGCAGCTCTGCATACTTCTTAGTGGTTCCTATGGAATACTATACCATAATCTATCTACCTGTGGGGGGGGGGGGGGGGCACTCATACTTCTTGCTGAATATGCATAATTTGACATCTGTTTCAACAGGCACAGATGATTGACAAGTGCACAAATTCAAGAATCCCCGGGTAAGAGAATATTCCCTTTTCTTTGGGGATTTTACAATCTCAGAGTTAAAATAAATCTATATATGTATATATATATATATATATATATATATATATATATATATATATATATAGGTCTACCTGATAACGCCGAAAACTTGAAATGCCGATGACAAGAAGACTGACACCGGAAAATTGACACCGAAGATGACCTACAGTTGAGAATCCCAATGCTGAGAACACCGTCATGTCAAACAAGCGCTACTGTGTAAGTATGCGCTAGTGACAGATGTCAGGGTTAGGGTGCGGGTAAGGTAAGTGTGCGATAGTGATGGTCTGTAGTGTTAGAGGTGGGTTAAGTTAGTTAGGGTTAGGGCGCGGGTCAGGTGAGTGTGCGATAGTGACAGACATTAGGGACAGGGGCGGGTTAAGTGAGTTAGGGATAGGGTGCAGGTTAGGTGAATGTGCGACATTAGGGTTAGGGTTTGGGTTAAGGTTAGTGCATAGATAGTTGTGTATGTAAGGTTCAGTGTAGGTTTGTAAGGTTTTTGGTGTGCTTGTGTTGTGTGTGTGCTTTTTGGACAGGGGATTTGTTTTGTTTGTTGACTGTCGGGATTGTGGTTTGTCGGGTATGTGATATTTCGTGTTTCTGAACTTTCGGTTTTGTGGTGTCGGTGATTTCGTTGTGGGTGTTTTAGCACATCAGTGTTGTCAGGCAGACCTATATATATATATATATATATATATATATATATATATATATATATATATATATAATTAGTGGGGGGTGCAGCCCCCCATCTGGGGGATGCATGGGACTTTCTCCTGTAAAAACATTTGTTGTTGGTTCAGCCTGCTTTGAGGTAATCCTTTGTGCATGCTCAGTGTGTGCTGATATTCCGGACATCAATGTTATAGTATGATGACGTACAGTTATAGCTAGCTAAATAGATAGATTGATTGTTTACTTTCAAGTGTTCAAACGTTAAAAAATATGAGTGCTTGAAATACCAGCAAAATAGTTTGAAAATTCATTTTTGGAACAATGCTGGGATTTGGTTATGCAAGATCACAGTACAGTGAAAACTAAAACTTTGCTTTTTCCCCACTATAGTGCAGTCTCACAGTTGGAATATATAAATTGCAGGGAGTATGGATGAGGCAAGGGGCTGCAATGCTGCTGCAATAAAAGAATACTTTTTTATCTTTTAGAGTCAGTCCTTATTTTCAGTATCTTTGTGTTCAAACCTCTGACATCTATACATGTAATCAAAAACATTGTTGCAGCTACATTTTGTGGATAATGCCAAGTGAAGAAAAGCTATGGAATACAAGCTTCTGACTTAATTTGATCACATATTTTTTATAATTTCCCAAATTAGTTATAGCATTAAAATAGTATTAAATACATTTCTTTAGATGAAGTAGTTTCTTTCAGTATTGTTCTCAGTTTTGTGTCTAAGCAGTATTTCTAGTAGGGAATACACATTTTGTCACAGGAAATGGTTAGTTAGCTGTTTCCCAGTTTCCTCTGTCTGAAAAGCACATGGCATAATATGGGCGTTCTTGACTAAGTGGACAGTAAAGCTTTCTGGTTTATTAGAAGTTTTGCTTATTGTCATATAATAAAATAAGTATTTTCATTTGTATGAGAAAAAATTTAGTATTCTATTCTATATCAATACCTAATTTAAGGCAAATGTACTATAAACTAACAGAAGACTATATGTGTTCTGTCATGGGAAATAGTCCAGTTTTTGATTACTGCTGTTGCTACACAACTTGAAATATGCAAGCTGACTGTAAATCAGGTGGGAATACACCAGTGACAAACTGACCCTGGTTTTTGATGGAGCATTTTTAATAACAATGTATTATGGGTAGCAAATGCATTCATTCTGTTTCTTGTCCAAAACCGATCATAAGGCTAGGAGTCCTACAAAAAAATCTGTTTGTCTATACGACTACTGGAAGAAACAAAGGTGATACATATGTGACGATTTATTTCTGAGAAATGATCAAAGATTAAAACAACGTTAAGGTTCTCATCTCGGGACTGAAGTAGAATTTATTGTTTGCCCTCTTCCTAGACTCATTCCAATTTAAAAACAATTTCTCACATTGCTGTTTTCATATTAACCACAGACATACTCCTGCCTTTCAAAAGATATAAGTGCTTATTTTTCTTTTGAATGATAAAAACATTTCTTAAATGTTTGAAGACAATTTCATCTGAAACTCCTGCACACATTGTAATAGGTATTTTGATGGGGGCCATGACTCCTACTGTACTCCCATCTGGAAAGCAAGCCCTCAACTCCAAAATCTATGTATAATGACTCCACAATCTCTTAATATTGGGGGAAGGAGAAATTCCTCCAGAATACTCAGTGGTATTCTTGCACAAGTAATGAAACCACAATGATTAACTGTCTTTGTTGATGATGCAGTCCCATTAGATTATGACTTGTGTTTGGACAGTTATAACCCAACCAACTGGTTATCCACTGGCTACATCTATATAAACCTATTGTCTAAATGGAGAGAGGAATGATTGGTACTTTACTAAAATTATACTGTTACCATCACACACATAATAAATATGTTTGGTATGCACTGCATGAAATGTTTAATTAGGAGGCTTAACTCAGCACTGAGGTACTCAATAGCAAGAGCAATTCCCTGAATTGACATCACCCAGTAAAACACAGCATTGTTTGACTGCAATAAAATGCAATATAGACATAGCAAGGAATGCCCCATTTGCTACTGCCCTTAATAATACAGTAGCTGCCCTGGAAACTGCACTGCATACAATGCTGTGCAAGCTTGCAATGTAGAATTACTAAAAAAAAAAAAAACTTACTGATGTAAAAACTTCACAGTCACTGCCAAACAGAAAGAAGACAGTTTACTCACTGCCATTTAGATGAATAGATTGCCTATTTTTCAAAGTTGTCAAGAAACAGGCAGTTATGATACCGTGTAAAAGGTTATCTGACAACCTTCATGGATAAGCTGTTTCACCCTGCTACAGAATCTGAATGAAATGCCAGAATTTAGGACAAGGATATCAGGATGGTAGAATATGATGAAGTGACTCATAATGATAGACTCAAGCAGATTGGACTCAAAATTCCAATCTGCCCAGGGTCATTTTCTGTTTTGTTCCTTTAGCACTGTCACAGTGGTCTGGTAATAAATTTCCATATTGGGTAAAGGGTGTGTATACCTATGACTTTTCTGAATTGGGACCTCTATGAATTATTCTGCACTGTCTTCAACCTAAACTCCAACTCAGACACAACTGAGCATTTCTATATCCACCTTCTGGTGGTTTGGCAGTTAAATTAACAACAGAAGCCAATATGTGAAATGAAAAATACCTTCTCTACTTCTATATCTATTGAAATAAGTGTACCACTGGGAAGCATATAAGGACACATATTAATATGTTTATAAAGGATTTGGTTGCAAGCTCCAAAAATGCAACCTAATTCAGTTACAGATGATACAACCCTCATTTGCTCTGCCTCCACACTATCAGAACTACAATCAATTTACCCAAGAATATTTATCTTCTGTGGATACATGGTTGCAGCAATCTCAGCTGCTATTTAAAATAAAAATAACTCATCTACTTTTATTTACTTCCATGCCTAGCTCAGGCAGCCAATCTGTTTTCATTATCACATCCTTAGACAATTCTATAATAGTAGCTGCCCCTCCCCCCAAGCAAAGCCAGTAGATGCTGTAATAGATGCTAATTTGAAATTTGATGTTGGTTTCCATCAAACCATTAAGAAAGTGATGAAAAATTCAACATCCTTTACAGAGATAAACCCAATCTAACTAATCACATCTGCAGTATACCCACTGCAGTCATCTGATTCCTTCTCTCGTGTATGCCTTCCCTATCATCTCTAACCCATAAACCTCACAACTATCAAAAAATTGAATAGTGTTACAATAAAACAGCCAAGTTTGCAGCTAGCTTACCTAACACATACCATCACTGCACTGCATTCAGACAATTCATCTGGATCAACCTCCTTCTCTACATTTACCTTGCCCAACTAAAATAGTTAATAAGAGCCTCCATCAACACATAAATGTCCATCTCTTAATACTTTCCTCCACTAGTATTGACCAACAAGAGATCTTAAATCAAAAACTCAGTATTTTGCCTCCACCTAAAAAAGTTCATAATTCATTCAGGGAATCAAAGTAGTGTGCTTACATCTCTAAATTAAGGAATAACATGCACAACTCAAAGTTTTTAAAATTTCACTTATCTCATTCTATAAAAATAGATGGCTCTGTCACTGTTCACCCCATTCTGACTACTTTATCCTACAGTACTATACACCAATGACCTCCAGTCATTATAGAAACTGCTTTATAATTTATCAAATGCCTGACATCACTTATTCAGCCTACTCCTTAACAAAATGTTGTACAGTTACTACTTTGTGCAGTTTATTTCACATTATTTAATGTTTCAATTTACATCCATGACTTAATATTGCTACTGTGATTTCAATTTGAAGTGTACCCTGAATTTTTTGTAAAGCATTTCATTAGTTTACTATTTACTAATGCAAATATTACTTTACTAAATGTTTGCACCAAGAATGTTTTCTAATACGTTGGACAGTGATTATTTTTGTGAAGCTTTTCTTCCTGGGCCTCTACTGAAAAGTGATATTTTACTCAGTACTTTTCTGGTCAACAAAAAGTCAATAAGTAAATAATTAAACACATAAAAATAAAATAAAATAAAATACAAGTGACATTTTGTAGAAAACAGTCCTCTGTACTGAGGTGCTAGGCCTAGTTCTCTAAGTTACTGCTGTGTAGCTTTCATGTACCTCAGAGAAGATTTGCTCTGGATTTTATGAATGAGAGTGGTAGAAAACATGACTTGCATTATATATCCCCAACATTCTTATTTATTATTATTTTATTCCTTAATTCATTTTATAAGGACAATGCATTACATTAATTGGCCACAAATTCCTAGTGTAGCACAAATATAGTTATCCAACTCACTGATGATGCATGATTTGCTGTTGATTGCAGGGTACTGGTGCTGGCCAGCTGAGCTGCCACTTCACAGCTACTTTACCTCCCTCCCTCCCTCTCTCACAGACACGCACACACACACACACACACACACACACACACACACACACACACACACACACACACACACACACAAACACACACACATACACACACATTCAGACGTGCACACACATACATTCACACAATACACATGCACACACACACACACACACACACACACACACACACACACACACACACACACATACACACACACACACACACACACACACACACACACACACACACACACACACACACACACACACACATACACTGATTTGTTTCAAGACCAAACAGATGACCACTTCAATAATGTTTTAGTTAGCTTGGTGCATTCAGCCAGATTTCCACATTTTAAATGTAGAAAACTAGATATGTGACTAATTTCAAACATCATATAGCTCTTAACAATTTCTGTTTAGTTAACGCTGTGCGATTCCACCCCTTCATGGGAAGCTTAAGCAGTAAGAAATCAGGACAAAACATTTATAGATTGGAGTAAAACTGGAATATGATGAAAACAAGTAAAGAACTTCCCATTTAAGGTTTAGAGTTTTCCCATACCTATCAATAGATACTATCAATATATATATATATATATATATATATATATATATATATATATATATATATATATATATTTATTTATTTTTCTTTTTCCAGTGGCTTTAATGTTGGTTTTGGGCATGGTCCTTTTAATATAAGGTGCACAGACCCAGCTGCAAATATATTATATCCTGTCAGCATATGTAAGTCATTAATTCATGTTAGATATGATGCTGGTGTAGACAGAGACAGGGGAAACACATCTTGGCTTCAGCAGTATGTAAATCCAGGACTGATTTTCGCAGAATGCCCAGATTTATGTCTCATATTTTTTTTTTTTCGTTTTTCAGAAAATTGTGCTTTTCTGGCAAATTAGTGGCAAATCATTAAAGACTGAAGTTAGAAAATAATGACAGGCATTTCAGTTTCAGGCTTCATACCATTCAGAAAATTCTTGCTAATGCAATACCTGTTATTCTATCAACTTTCCAAGTTTATAAGAACAATATTTAAAAATTGTCCCTATTTTGGGGCTTTTGTCCAACTTTTATTTATGGCTTTGTCCAGATTCCTTGCTCTAAGAGGTATGGTCAGGTCATCTGTATGCCTTTTCCTTTCTGCATTCAGGAAAGCAGACAAGTGCATAAAATAGATATCATTGCCTCATTCTTCAGCATCTTTAGACTTCCTTTGGCTGGTAGTGTACTTGAAAGCATGATTTATATATATGTTGTGAGAAATCTTAGGGTTTTTTCCTTATCCTCTAGCCATCTAAGTATATGCAACCTTTACAATTACTTACAGTGGTTTCCAATATGGCAGTGGTTGGCTGCCATAGGCTGAGTGCTACCACTGTGGACCAAGATTTAAGACCTAAAATTATCTTTTCATATTACTTACTTCAAAACATGGTGCTGTTAGTGTGATTATTTTTTTACAGATGAACTTCTTCAGTTTTGACCACTTTAATTTCTTTTTCAGTACTGACATGGTGGACTGTGATAACTTGATTGTTAACCTGACTACTAACCACACTCTTGTCTCCTAGCATCACAGTGGCTTTAAGCCATGACCAGTGCAACATCTCAAGTGTTCAATTTATTGGGGAATTACTATGTTGTAAGTGGGGCTTCTCAGGAATGGACCTTGGCTACTTTATTGTTCACAATATCCATGCTGCTGTAGGAAGGTAGAGCTACATTTAGACTACACTATCACTGCTGTCATACCTTTAAGCTGTCCAGATTTTTGCCTCATATTTTTGGTATGTTCCTCATAAAATTTATTGCTTTCTTGCAAATCACTCAGCTTTAAAGTCACTAAATAATGAACATATATTTGAATATCAGACTTCATATCCCTCAGAAAATGTATATTAAGACAAACCCTGTTATTCTCTCAGGGTTTTAAGTTTATAAGAGTAATATTTAAAATCTGTCCCTATTTCTGAGCCTTTTACTTCACCTTACTTAAGACAGAGGTGGTAAGTTTCACAGCCCCCACGCTAAAGGATAACACTGCCAAAGATGCAGAAATCTTTACAAATGCACTCTATGAGCACCTACAAGGATGCATGGATCATGCCATCCCTAGCAAAACCAAGACTCACTCCTCTAAGAGAAGGAAACCAGTTTGGTGGACCCCTGCAATAAACAGCTGTACAACAGAAGGAGGAAACTAGTTCAGAAAAAAAGCAAATCCCAAGAAGGAAAGACATCTCTGATCAGTATCAGTAAGAAACTAAGGTCCCTCATAAAATCATCCAAGGCTAACTTCGAAAGAAAAATAGCCAAGGATTCAAAAGATAACCACAAAGCCTTCTTTAGCTATATTAAGAATTGTCAAAGGAAAAAACTTCAAAGACCAATTGACGTTAGGTTCAAGCAAGGCACCCGCTATTACTTGCAGCAAGGAGACAAAGCATGTAGGCATAAGGTTTGTCTGAATTACTGGTGATTAGTATGTTATTCTTATACAGTTCTCTTCCTGTCACACAGAAAATGTTACTATTCTATTGCTGACGTAGTTAGACACAGCTTTCTGTATGTTCTACAGAAAATGTTACTAGACTGATTGCTGACTAGGTTAGATTATTTACTAGCTTGCAAAACATTTTGAGAAAAACAACTTGGCCTTGGGCTTATTTTAGCCCATTTTAACTTTTCATTTCTTCAATTATACTGTTCTAATACATGTGTTACATTTTGTCTGGATTGAAGTTACATTTCTAGCTTTAGTACAAGTAATGCTGACTATGGTTTATGCTTTCAATCATCTATTGTTTTCTTTATCAATGCTTCTAGCAGCTGCATAGTTTCTCATAGCAGAAGCAGAAATTAATATCTCTTTGTTAAGTTTCATGACATTAGCAGAAATGAAATGTCTCTGACATTAGCAGAAATGAAATGCTTCTTGTTAAGTTTCTAATAGTTGTACAGATTCATGCAGTGTGAACAGAATACATGTATTAACCCTTTTAAACCTTTAATGCACTAAGCATACATATTACTATTATATATTTTTCTAACATTTTCTCCCCTTTTAATACTTTTATTCTACTTTCAAGATAAGCATAAACAGTTTTTTTTCTCTTCCCCTAACCTCTTCCTGCTCAGGATTTGCAGTTAAGAGAGTCATTCAGTTTAAGCTCATGAAAGCATTTTTAGTTTTTTAGCAATTCATGTTCAGTGTCTTGGTATAAGGTTTCTGAAACTGAAATGTCTATAAAGTCTTCAATCAGTCTTTATATGCAGGGGATGCAGCAGCACACACATACCACCAATAGGATTATTCCTACACAGATGACAATCAGAATGTTCATTAGGTTAATGCCCCACCCCCCAAACAATTTCTGGAAAAAGTCCATCAATGGATTTGGTCCTGGTTTGGTCATGGCTGACACCTGCTGAATTACCTCAAGATGGATGTCTATCTCGTGTTTGTGGTCAGGAATATACAAACAACACTCCTCCTGGATTAAAGTGCACGTACCTTCTCTTGCCGCTAGGGTGAAGTCAAGAGCCATGCGATTTTGAAGCACCACTGTTCTCATGGCCGTCAGTTCATCAGTCACCAGTTCTAGGGCAGAAAAGGTTGCATTGCTCATTATTTCGAGAAGCTTAGACAATTTTTCTCAGTTCCCAGATTGATTTTGTTGCTCCATATGCTGGCAGTACACCTGCCCACGATATTACAGTATCACTCAAGTCCATGTGTGCCAGTCCATTGCCCACAGCATGATGGTTTTTCCAGCGCACATTGATTTGCCCCACTGGATTAATAGGTTTCTTGATTTCTCAAACATTCCGAATTTTCCCTTGAGGTAAAACTGCTGTGTGTCATATGGCCGGAACCAGGTAACCCAAAAAACAACTGCCGGACCAATTCTCTGGTAACCATTTGTATGCTTTTCTACCACATACAAAGTAACAATCTTCGACTTTAGTAGTAACTTTACTATGTCCTGGCTCTGCATGAAACATTTTTTTGTTGATTATAGACAGTTGCTTATAGAGTTCAGCATTATGTTTTACTTCTTCAGTTGTCCTATGCATCAGTTCAAAAAATGTATCATAGCTTGTGTTGCAATAAGATCTGGTGTTATCAGGTTTAGTGTAGCATCTATAGGGAACAGTCACATTGCAATTGCTCCAACCCACCTAAACTGTATCATTCTTGTAAAAACACACAGTTCCCTTCTGTCGAACAGACAAGTGCAATGCTACTTTATCTTGTGATGTGACATCTAATGTATCATGAATTAGGTTTTCCCAGGTCTTGTTGGCTCCTAGGGGAACTGAAGTTAACAGTAACCCCCCATATGCTGTTGGTAATGCTGTGCAAATCCAGCAATTCGAAACATTGTAAGTTTCAGCATACACATATTTGATTGCCTGGTAAGAGTTAAAGTTCGGGTGCCACTCTGCACGCTTGTTCAGTTCCATTTGTGTGGCTGAGAAAAGGAATGGCCACAAGAAAAAGATTATTGTCACTAGTACAGTCAACAGGATGGTTATGCAATACTTTTGTGGAAACGGTTGTTCTCCATTTCTGTTTTCTCCGACTCTTACGAATAGGTGTATTTGGATCTTACTGGATTCCGTCATCTTTTCTTTGGACACATGCTCTTACTCTCTGCCCTAATAGGACCTTCAGCACTGATGGTTTCTTCACTGGGGTTGAGACGGATCAGTCCTATTGATCTGACCCCCCTTTGTAGCCAGACTTTGTGCTGAGGGCCCCGATGGAGAGGTAAGATTTTTGTCCAACTCAAAGTTCTTAACCAGCTTGCAGTGCATCAGGTGTATCCACAAAGCTCGTTCTGCTATCTTAACTGCAGTGGGTGTCGGAAGAAGCACCTGGTAGGGACCTTCCCACCTTGGCGATGACCAATTCTTCCTCTTGATGTTTTTGATCCACACCCAATCTCCGAGCGTCACTGCCACTTATGATGTCTTGATTTGTTTTCTATCTGAAACAGAATTTGACTGCAACAGATGTTTAGAACTCAACAACTTTTTCATATATTCAGCTAGTGTGAAATCAGCTTCCTGGTCTGATGACATGAGAAGTTTCCACTGGGGTGTATAATAAGCCCTTCCAAATAATTTTTCAAAAGGAGTCAATCTTTTTGCTGTAGGGACAGTTCTCATACTCAACTGTGCCAGGGTCAAACTTTATAACCAGTTTTTTCCTGTCTCAGCTATTAATTTTCTCAATTTGTTTTTAGTATACTATTATGCCTTTCAATTAGCCCTGCAGATTGTGGATGGTATGCACAATGATTTTTTAAAGAAATACCAAAATGCTTACTCAACTGCTGTATGGTTTGATTTACAAAGTGTGTACCATTGTCACTGTAGATCCTTTCCGGAATAGCAAACCTAGGAATGATTTCCTTGACAAGTACTTTTGCCACTGTAGCTGCACCTGGATTTTTGGTTGGAAAGGCTTCCACCCATCTGGAAAACATATCTACAATGACAAGACAATACTTCTTATTTTCACATTTGTTCAATTCTATGAAATCCATACAGATAGTGTGAAACGGATATGGTGGTGTAGGGAAACACCCTTGCTTGTGCTTTATCGCCCCCTGTGCATGATGTTTGTTACAAATCTGACACATCAAACAACATTTTTTAGAGTAGTTTGTAAATCTGTACGTTGTGAACACCTGGTTCACCAGCTGTACCATCCCCCCTGTTGAGACATGGCACTGCCCATGGCTCAACAAAGCTGCATATCGGAACAAATTAGAGGGTAGTATCGGTTTTCCCTCTCCAGAGATGTACAGCCCCTTTTCGCAGATTGCTCCTCGTTTTATCCATCGTTGTTTTTCAGGTTGCGTAGTGAGTGTCTGCATTGTTTTTAACATATCTAAATCTAAAATCTCTGAGGGTTGTAATTTCTTATTTAAAAGAAATACTTCTGTGGCTGTTTGTTTTGCAGCTATATCAGCTCTCGCATTACCTTTTGAAATTCTATCTTGTTGCTTGGTGTGAGCTGTGCATTTACAAATGGCTACTTTCTGAGGTAACTGAATAGATTCTAAAAGATCTAAAATAAACTGTGCATGATTTATAGGTTTGCCAGTAGATGTTATCATTCCCTGGTTTTGCACTGTTGCGCAAAAACATGTACAGTAGAAAAAGCGTACTGGCTATCAGTAAACATGTTTACACATTTACCCTTTGCTAAGGTGCATGCCCGTGTCAGGGCAATCAATTCTACTGCCTGTGCAGATAAGTTGTGTGGTAAAGGTTTTGCTTCTATAATCTCAGTATCAGAGACTACTGCATATCCTACTAGGTTCTGTCCTGCAGGACCCCTTTGCCTGAACCATCCACGTAGTATGTCACCTCGGCATCATCCAAGGGGACATCTGTGAGATCTTTTCTAGGTAGTGTCTTTTGCTCAATTATCTGCAGGCAGCGGTGTGGTGTGCCGTCTGCAGGGGTTGGAAGCAGAATAGAAGGGTTTAAAGTCGTGCATCGCTCAATTGTCATATGAGGTTGGCTCAACAATATAGTCATACAGGAAAGATGCCTATCTGGGGAAAGATATGCCACCTTTTCTTGTAGTAAAATAATCGCGACTGCATGAGGTACTCTCAAAGTGAAAGGGTGGAACAAGACTACAGAGGCTGAAGCCTGTATTGTCATTGCAGCTGCAACTACTACTTGTACACAGTGGGGGTAAGGATCGTGCCACTGGGTCTAGTTGTAATGAATAGTAAGCAATGGGGCATTGCTTAGCCCCATGCTGTTGTGTTAATAACGATGTCATGTAACCCTGCTTACAATCTACAGTTTGGAAAAAATATTTATGGTAGTTTGGCAATCCCAGAACTAATGAGGATGCTATTAACTGCTTTAGTTTACAGAAGGCAGATTCTGCCTCTGGTGTCCATTGTTACAAATCCGACTCTGTAATAGGCTTTTTATATATAAGGTCAGTCAGAGGTGCAGATTCCAAGGCATAGTTTGGAATCCAGCTCCGGCAAAAATTAGTTGTACCCAGGAAGGACATCATTTCCTTCTTGGTAGTGGGTTTTGGTGCTTACAAAATTGCTATTTTTCTTTCCTCATCTAAGGTTCTACCTTCCTTGGATATTACATATCCCAGGTATTTGACTTATTTTTTTCCAAAGCTGCAGTTTACTTTTATTTACCTTATGTCCTTCAGCGGCTAAAAAATCATAGAAGTGCTATGGTATCTTCTCTACAATCCTGCTGGGTGGGGGCTGCCAGCAAGATGTCATCAACATAAAGCAAAATCTGACTGCCTCTTGGTGGGGTGAATTCCACCAAGTTGCTTGCCATTTTTTGTGAGAATATTGTTGGACTTTCACAATATCCCTGTGGTAGTTGCGTATATGTATAACTTTTCCCCTGAAATGTGAATGCAAACCAATACTGGCTGTCAGGGTGTATTGGTATTGAAAAGAACGCGTTGCTGATGTCTACCAGAGAAAAATACTTTTGTTGAGGTTTCAAATCATTCAACAGGGTGTGTGGATCTGACACCGTGGGTGCCCTTGATATTACTGCATCATTTACGGCTTGTAAGTCCTGGACCATGCGCCATTCTCCGTTGGCCTTTTTAACTGGAAATAAGGGTGTGTTACATGGTGAATCAAGAGACTCTACTAGTATCCCTCCTTTAAGTAAGGCAGCTATAATAGGCTTTATCCCTGCCTCTGCATCTTTTCTTAAGGGATACTGTCTTTTTTGTGGTCTGAATGCTGACTTTGGCGTGATAGTAACTGGTCCCGCTGTACGCATAAGTCCTACATCTGATTTCCCTTTCGACCAGAGAGTCTCTGATATATTCCGTAAGGCATTCTCTTCCTCCTCTAACAGGAGTGTCAATCAGCTGTCCTCGTTAGACTGCAAGTGCACAGCTGGGTTGGTCTGAGTTATCCAATTCGACTTCTGTATTTGTATTCCCTGTTCTGACAGTTCTAGTTCTGTCTGTTTCTACCATCTCATGACTTTTTCTCCTAGGTCTGCCCATTCTATATTTCTGTTTTTTATTAAGCTAACATGTATTAGATTTATAAAGTGCAAAGAACTCCTGGGGCAATGAACAGCTGGCTACACTGTTCCCTTTTGTGTCCCAGTACAGGTTAAGCAATATCAATCTGTTTGCATGGTTCTTAAATAATTCTTGCTCATATTCCTTATCAGGTCCTGGTGTATTACAATAATACAGGGTACAGTGCAACAGGTGTTGCTTATCAATGTCAAGGGAGGGGAATTTGCTGATGGCTGCATTCATTAACTCTTTGGTCACAGTCCATGGACCAGTCGTAACAAAGTCCTGGCTGTACCAATAAAATATTTCACCCTCCTATTGCACTGCAAAGGTATGAATTTGTCACTGTGCTTCCATACCCTGCATGGTTGGGACTACTGCTATACCAAATAGCTGCATGAGGTCTCTGCCCAAGAGGTTTACTGGGCATCTTGCAGAAACAACAATTTTGCCTTTCTGTGTCAATCCTGAAACTGGATCAGTTATTGCAATGTTATGGAAGAGAGGCTCCCGACACAGCTGTCTATTAGCTGCTTTGACCAGTATGCAATCAAGTGTCTCTGTGTTTTCTGGCAGTTTGGAGGGATGTATCAGGGTTCGTGATGCCCCTGAGTCACACAAGAATTTGACTTCCCTCCCTTCTACCAAGAGTGTAACTTCTGGTTTCATGTCTGCTATATAGAGCTCCAAGCTCAATAAAGCTAGGTCCAATATTTCATTTTCTTCATTGTCACTAACTTCCTGCACTTCCTCTACTCCCTCTATCACATTCTCATTTGTCCTTTCTTCGCTATCCCCTTCTAGTGATTCCTGACTACCATATAGTCAGTCCTCACCCTCTTTGTCTTCCGTTGTTGCCTTCTTGTTTTTCTTGCAATCCCTTGCCAAATGTCCCTTTTTACCACATTTAAAACACTTTCCCCTTTCCTTCCGCCCTTCCAAGTCCTCTGATCTTTGTGAAACAACCAAGAAGTAACTGCAAACTTAAAGAGACCAATATTCACCTGAATGAAACAGTCCAAATAGTATAAAAAGAGAAAATGGTCTCTCCACGATGTGGTAGGTGAAAAACGTAATGAATCAAAAGTTCCAATCAATCCAGTAAATCCAATAACAGGCTTTAAAAGTTTTATTTAAAACAAGTGGGAAGATGAGCGCTTTCGCGTGGATACAACCACGCTTCTTCAGATAACATTTGCACCCACAAACATTCCTTAAATATCAAAATTTAACAAGTGTATCGTTAATTACTTATCAAGCCCAATTAGCAGTTAAAGACATAAATACTAAAAAACTGAGGGCAAACTGAAGCATAAAAATGTGTATGGTGCATCAGTTTTAATGATGCTAGAAACATGAACATATTGCCCTCTATAAAATAGCGTGTAAAGAATATGATTCATGTTTGAAACTAAATCTATTCTATATACATATAAATTATAAAATGTATGAGAACAAAACATATAATAACGAGGTATAAAAACATATAATACATTTTAAAAACTGTGACTGAAGCACTAATAACAGTGAACCAAGTTTTTTAAAATAAATCAAACAATCTATCCTATAAGCCTATCTAGCAGCCTTAATATATACGTAGCAAAACATAAAAATAATATAATACTTTAATCAAATACATGTAATAACTAAATATGTGG
>NC_056730.1:1013894005-1014051505 GCF_019279795.1 Protopterus annectens
TGGGACAGGTGGTGACCTTAATCGCTGCTCCTATGTCGGTGCGGCGCTGACATGCGGCTGTACACCTTCTCTGAGTGTAAACACTGACGGTGCATTGCGGGACGAACGCGGTCTTATGCGTATCCTTTGCTCCTTGGACGGGTACACTTATGCCTTCATGGCTTGTATTTGCTTCTCCATTAATTTGGGACGGGTACTATGTTGCATACTGTACGTGCGTTTCATTCTGCACGGGACCTGGCTGCTGCCATTACTATTGTGGGCGGACCGTGGCTGTCAGCACATTAGGTTGCTCACCTCATGCCAGCTTAGACACGCCTCCAGACGCATCCTACCTGGGCTCGCTCACGTACACTACGCACGTGTCTGTGATTCCGGTGCACTCTCATTAATATGTATATGGCGCTACTGCGCCGGCTATTCACTGCACCGCCGGCGCAGGCCTTACGCCGGCCTTGCGCCGAGCTTCATGAATCCCGGGGACTAACTACACAACAAACCTAAATGTCATCAAAACTGAAGCACCATACACATTTTTATGCTTCAGTTTGCCTTCAGTTCCTTAGTATTTATGTCTTTAACTGCTAATTGGGCTTGTTAAGTAATTAAAGATACTCTTGTTAAACTTTGATATTTAAGGAATGCTTGTGGGTGCAAATGTTATCTGAAGAAGCGTGGTTGTATCCACGCGAAAGCGCTCATCTTCCCACTTGTTTTAAATAAAACTTTTAACGCTTGCTATTGGATTTACTGGATTGATTGGAACTTTTGATTCATTTCGTTTTTCACCTACCACATCGTGGAGAGACCATTTTCTCTTTTTATACCCTCTGATCTTTGATCAGATTGTTTGTTTCCCTGCACGTCTGTCTTGCCCTTTTTCCCAGACTGCACTATGTAAACTTCTGCTCCATCTTCTAAAGAAAATACTTGGGCTTTCTTTTTCTTTTTGCTATTAAAATGCCTTTCGGCATGCCTAGCATATTCAAGTAATAATTGTAACCTGCTTGTACAATGGTCTACCATGTGTTTCGTAATAAAACTGCTTATAGGTGCACTACTGCCCTTTAAGAATGCATTCTTCAATTGCTGTTCATATGGGGAATCTTGTGTTTAATCTTCAGGAACCTGCATTCCACAGTGGTTATTAAAACATTCTAACAATCTGGAATAGTACCGGTCAATTGTTTCACCTTCTTGTTGAATGCATTGATTAATGCAAGTCCAGTCTGCTCTAGGTTTCCATTTTCCAGAGATGCGGTCTGTCAGACCTTTTACTCTGGTGTCTAATTCTGCACTGCTATGTGGGAGGGGTCTTTGTGCAGTGTCACGGGGATTCCAGTTTCCACTAATCATGTACCAATCTGGCCCTACAATCTGTCTAACTACCTTTTCTATTTTTTCTCCATTTAGGTTATAGCTCAGCCTCATTCCTTGTAAATCTTCTGAGAATTTTCTAAAATTAACCATTGGATGGGGAATTCCCTCAGTAGCTTTCCGGATATCTTCCGGAGTCCAAGGTCTATACACTAAAATAGTTGGGTCCTGATTGTCTTGACCTGCCTGAGGATTGGGTACTTCTATAAGTGGGCATATTTCTTCTTCTTCTTCTTCTTCACTTATAAATCATGAATTCTTAACCATTTGCCATAACTCGATGCCTTCATCTGAGTTACCTGCCTTTGTTTGGGACCTGGCCCTGATGGGATCTCTAATTTTAGTCAGTTTTAGTTTCATAATATCTCTATCTTCAGTGACTACAGGATATCGTGGGGGTGGAGTAACCTGTTCACTTGCTTCATATTCTGGTAAGGGAGGCAGAGGTGCTGATGCTATTACTAAGTTATTGTCCTCCTTATCTAAAAACATTGCTTTTGAATTTTTGTTCTTTTGTTCCCTACGATTTACTTCCTCAAGCCACCTGTGTGCCTGAGAAATTCCTAATCTACGTTGCTTTTTTACCCGACCTTTGGAATCGGTTTTGAGCTGTTTGATAAGTTTGATAAGTGAGGATTTTTCTAATTTTCCGTCTAATTCATATTTATTAACCCATTTTGAATAATATCTAATATTGTCGGCGTGCTGCGACTGCATATATTTTGCGTCTTCTGTTAAAGGCAGATTTTGGGGTCTTTTTGTGCAATTGTTACCCATTTTGTTCTACCCTTTGATCGTTACGTAACTTCTCTTAATTGTTAACGTGGTACCATGGATTTTGTTATAGTCTCTTCAGAATGATTGCCTACTTATTCTGCTTCTCCTGCTGACAAGACAGTAATTTTTTTGTCCTGACTTGTAAGAAAAATACAGTTTGACAAATACAATGCACATCTAGTCCCTGATCTAAAACAGAAAAAAGTAGATTCACCTTACCTGAGCCCATGTGATTGATCACCAATTCGCAGAGATCTGTCCTTCAGTCACAGATCAGAAAGTAGCTGGCCTCTTTTGAACGACAATTCAGTCGGAGGACTTTCCATATAAGAAGAACTGATTTGGTTTCTTCCCAGTACAGTTTCAACCACCCGGTCGTCTGATCCGAGGTGAAGAGAGGGTTCCATTCCGAAGGACCAATCTGTCAAAGGAAAAAACTTCAAAGACCAATTCACGTTAGGTTCAAGCAAGGCACCCTTTATTACTTGCAGCAAGGAGACAAAGCATGTAGGCACAAGGTTTGTCTGAATTACTGGTGATTGGTATTTTATTCTTATACAGTTCTCTTCCTGTCACACAGAAAATGTTACTATTCTATTGCTGACGTAGTTAGGCACAGCTTTCTGTATGTTCTACAGAAAACGTTACTAGACTTATTGCTGACTAGGTTAGATTATTTGCTAGCTTGCAAAACATTTTGAGAAAAACAACCTGGCCTTGGGCTTATTTTAGCCCATTTTAACTTTTTATTTCCTCAATTGTACTGTTCTAATACATGTGTTACATTTTGTCTGGATTCAGGGTACATTTCTAGCTTTAGTACAAGTAATGCTGACTATGGTTTATACTTTCAAGCATCTACTGTTTTCTTTATCAATGCTTCTAGTAGCTGCATACTTTCTCATAGCATAAGCACAAATGAATATCTCTTTGTTAAGTTTCATGACATTAGCAGAAATGAAATGTCTCTGACATTAGCAGAAATGAAATGCTTCCTGTTAAGTTTCTAATAGCTGTACAGATTCATGCAGTGTGAACAGAATAAATGTATTAACCCTTTTAAACCTCGAATGCACTAAGCATACATATTACTATTATATATTTTTCTAACAAGAATCTAAGTGGCAACTCACAGATATGCACTGAACTAGTGCAAAATAGCACAAAATATACTGAACCTACTGATATTGCCACCATCCTGGCAGATAGATTCAGTGCAAACCTCACCCCCCTCTCACCTCCAAAAGGGCCCACAACAATACCAGAAAAGTGTAGTGTCCCAAAAATCACAGATGCACAGGTGAAAACAGCCCTTTCAAAAGCCAAAAACACAGCATCAATGGGACCAGATGGTGTCCCAGGCTGCGTCTTGCATGAACTACAGAATGAACTAACCCCCCACCTAAACACGCTGCTCAACCTCAGTCTCTCCACAGGGTACATGCCCATAGAATGGTGCACAGCAATGGTTATTCCTCTCCACAAAGGACGGGCCACAACTGACCCTAGTAACTATCGCCCCATAAGCCTGACTAACCTGGTCTGCAAGGCTATGGAGCGCATCATCATGGAACTCATTAACAAAGACATTGGGAACCTCCAAAACTTGACCCGACCCAGTTCAGCTTTGTTAAGGGCAGATCATGCCTACTAACCTGGTTGACTTCTTCAAGACAGTCACCAAGGCCATAGACGAGGGAAAGGTGGTTCACACAGCCTAAATTGACCTTGCCAAGGCTTTCGACACCATTCCCCACTCGGGTATTAAAGAAAAACTCACTAGCCTGAACATAAACCCCTACGTCATGAGATGGGTTGCCAACTGGCTTACAGACAGAACTCACACGGTAAGAATAGTGGGCTCCAGTTCAGACTCAAAACCAGTCACAAGTGGTGTCCCGCAAGGCTCGGTCCTGGGACCTCTACTGTTTGGCATATACTTCTCAGAAGTACAGGCAAACACAGGAGGACTATGGCTAACCAAGTTCACTGATGACTGCAAACTGGGAGCCATAACTGACTCTCCGGCTGACATGGACATCCTCCAAAAAGGTCTTACTGAGACGGACACCTGGTGTCAAAGTCATGGCCTCAAGCTAAATGCCAACAAATGCATAGTCATCTCATTTGAGAAAAACAAAATACCCACGAATTACCACATAGGTGGCAGCCCCCTTAATACAGAAGAGGTAATAAGAGATCTGGGGACCCAGGTAGATAGCAATCTCTCCTTTGACAATCATATTGCCAAAGTAGTTAGGAAATCCTTCTATGTGGCCCATCTAATTACTAAAGGGTTCGCATCTAGAAATAAAGAGGTTATAGTGCCCCTCTACTCATCCTTCTTTAGACCCATCATAGAGTACAATGCCCCATTTGAGATGTACCTCACAAGATACTTCCAACAGCTGGAAAGACCACAAAAGTACCTGAACAAGAGGACTACTGGCCTCAAATATATGTCCTATGCAGCCCGACTGAAAAACTCCAGCTGTACTCAGTGGCATATCGCTTACTCAAAGGTGAACTCTGCCTGACTTACAAAGCCATGTCCAACTCAGAATTGATGGACATGCTCCACCTAAAGAAATCCAAGTCACTGCAAGCCACACACTCTAGTGAGCTAAACCTCACCACAACAATAAATAGAACATGCTGGAGAGATAGATTCCTGTCACAGAGACTCCCCATGTTTTGGAACAAAATTCCAAATTACATCAGGCAGAGCCCCTCACTAACATTCTTCAAGAGAAACCTTGATGAGTGGCTGGGTAACAGAAAATACACCCCTGGGATCACTTCATTGGCTCTGCTTGACAGATGATCAGTTAATAAATCAATGGGGCGGCGAAAGCAGACACACTCTGGCTAGGCTTATAAATGCTTTCGGGCAGATAGCCTAGTACCTACCTATGAAGTTATTATTTAGGGCTTTGTCCAGATTTCTTGCACTAAGAGGTTGAGAGGTATGACTGCTGTACAGAGTTACTTTTCTTCTTTATCATTTAAATAATTGGTTGCTATGAATCACCACACACACACACACACACACACACACACACACACACACACACACACACACACACGGGTACGCATACACACACGTGCACACATGCGGACACACGCACACTCACACGCACACACACCCACACACACACACCCACACACACACAGACATACACACACACATGCACACACGCACACACGCGCACACACGCGCACACACACGCACACACATGCACACACACACACACACACACACACACACACACACACACACACACACACACGCACACACACGCATACACACACACACACACACACACACACACACACACACACACACACACACACACACACACACACACACATACACACCGTGTTTACCCTAGGCCACTCTTTCAATTGTTTATTACAAGGTTTTTAATTTCATATGTGTCAGAAATTTCTGAATGCACCTACATATTTTGCAGTACCTAATGTTTGTGTGGGCCTCAGTGTGCATTATGTGTATCAGTCACAGTGTCCCTGCAGGTAAATGTGACCAGTTGATTGGATTCTAACTGCCCAAATCCAATTAGTCGTTATCTCCTTTTATCATGAGTCAGAAAGTTATTCTCTTATTCACAGTAGAATCATTGTATTGCAAGACCACTGTGTACTTTGCTGTGCAATTTCTCCTCCTTTTCCATCTCCTGTACCATCATGGAGTTTGTCTATATAAGACCGAGGAAGCGGAGGGCCTATCCTTCAAAAATGTTTGCTTTGATAAATGCAGGTGGGTGGTACAGGAATGTATTCTTAATCAGATGAAGCTATGGAATATTTTTACAAACAGTAGTTCAATGAAGATTCATAGGGGAAGCATCACTCACATTTCCATGATTACCTGTGCTGTTGGCAGAATGCTGCCTTACTCAGGCTGTCCTGTTATGGGACCCCTACCAGACATTACTACAATGAATGGAGTACCCTTTGCCCCTTACCACCACCACTGAGTTAGGCAATCCAGCATCAGTCAGTTACTCATGCCTGTCTGGATGGCACTTGTAGAACTCAGGCTATGATGAGTTCTGCATCTCATTTGCATCTAATCAGCTGGTGGCACTGAAACTTCAGAATGTTATGTAAATTCTAATCTAAAGTAGACTTCCACAAAATAGTTAAAAATCAACCCTGACAAGAAGAGCCTATACAGCAAGCTGTAATCCAAACATACCAAACATACCAACCATGGAACCTGGTACCAATGGGCTTAGCAATTCGTCTAGGGTATGGAACTTGAGTGCAATCCTTAATAATATTACTAACTAGACAGGTGATAGGGTGTGGAATATGTGTGATCCTTAATAATATCACTAAAGAGTAAGGTGATAGGGTGTGGTATACGATTGTGATTCTTAATAATATTACTAAAGGGTCAGGTGATAGTGAGTGGAATATGTGTGATCCTTAATAATATCACTAAAGAGTCAGGTGATAGGGTGTGATATACATTTGTGATCCTTAATAATATCATTAAAGTGTTAGGTGAGAGGGGATAGACTCTGAGTGCAGTCCTTACTGATATCACTTTAGAGTCACATGATGGGGTGTGGAATTTGAGTGTGGTCCTTAAAATATCATTACAGAGTCAGGTGATATGGAATATGAGTGAGATCCTTAATGATTTCACTACAGAGTCAGGTGACAACAGTAGATAAACGTCATTTTAGGGCTTGTGAAATATCACTTTAGTCGAGCTTCCTGTTCCAAATATGGAACTTTCATTTTTAATTTATGAACTGAAACCTTCCAGACTAATTACTGCATGCCCCTTTACCTGGGGCTTACTGCCATGGACTTGTGATAACCGTCGCATGTTCAGAATTCTGCAAAAAGTCGGCTGCTAGGGATACTTCTTAGTGCCAATATGTCCTACACTGCACAGACTGCATTTTGTAAAGGCTGATAAGAAAAGCAACCACTCCCCTCTAATGTCCGGGGCCCAGGGGCAGCTGACACTTTTCCCTTAACTATACTTCCGTTACCACTATTTATGTGTACTAACTTCAAGGTCTCTGTTCCTTGGAGAAGAGTGAATACTTCAAAATACAGCAGTTTCAAAGGTAGCATATGTAATCAGTTAAAGTCTCACTGTTCCAGGGATCACAGTCCTTAAATATATAATGTGAAACTCCTGAGTACTGCTGTAGATATCGAGGTGTTTGTTAACCACAGATACATGCTGTTTAAATCTCTAAGAATAATGGGGAGAGCCACTCATAGATACAAAATAAAATCATCGGAGTTCTACAGCAGAAATAAAACACTATCTATCCATTCATAATGCCCCCTTTTTCCATTTTTGCACATGGGTTAGAGGTGACACAACTGTGATTATCATATAGAGCCAATGTTCACATCACCGGGTGGCTAGCCCTGCCAGGGTTATTCTTCCATACCACACACACATGTGTGCACTCTCATCTGTGGATAATTTGGAGTATCCAGTCCACCTATTGTACGTATTTGGAATATGGGAGGAAACCAGAGCACCCAGAGCAAACCCACATGAACACAGGGAAGAGAAGTAGACTCCACACAGATGGCCACTCCAACAGATAATGCATTATTAATATATGCATTTTGTTGTATGTCAATCAGATTACTTCAAGGAACATGGATAAATGAATAAATAATATCCACATATGAGGCACATGGTTTCTCTGAAATGAAATAAATCAGTGCACACTTAACTCCATGGACTGCCTAGTACTCAGTACAATATAATCGCTTTCTCTGGATTGTTGTTATTGTGCACACTTGAATCAACATTCTTTGTCAATATGTTACGGGGACATTCAAAAACATTTACCGTACAACATTAAGCAAAACCTCTTGATGACTGGCAAAAGATTTGGAGAAGAAACTGAATGGTGTTCACAGTATGCAAATGACTTTATGATGTCATGTATCATCAGTCAGAGGTCATCTGCTTGCATCAGATATGTGCCATCCTGTTGTTCTGGACACTCCAAGAGTGGAATCTGTGAAAGCATAAAGATAACATGCCTCAGGCAGTGATAGGATATATGCTTCACTCCCCCTACCTGTGATACACATTTTGTTACACATGACAATTCTGAGAATAACATTTTGACACCTGTATGTGTAATGGTGCAGGATGTTGCAGTGTTATCCCTAACATACCTCTAAACAGATTCACAGAGGTATTGTACTAAGTACATTTCACATGTAGGTCAGTGTGCAACACAGAAATCCACATGCTATTACTAACCTGATGCATCCCATACAGACAACTCAGCGATCTTTACTTGCCATGATCCAAAATCCAAGCCACTAGTAGGTATAAGGGTCCAGTCATCCACCCAGGATCACTGGGTTACACCCTCTGTGAGACACTTCTGTGTTGGTGGACTATCCCTTGTGGTGGAACTATCTCTGACAATGTCTTGAATTTTGGTCTTGGTATGGAGCATCATATCAGTGAATCTGTAATGCACCTCTACTAGTGTTATATTATGGCAGCCCAGAGCACTGACATTCTATACCACTTCATACCACTCCTGGAAAATCTTGCCTATTTTACCTTTGTCTAGAATGTATATGGCATGCATGCATAGTGCCCGCACTAATGCCTCATCTCCTGGTGGGTGAACTTTTTTCAGACATTGCTAATCTCCGTGACAAGATGTGTACACCTGTGGGTTACACATGTTAGTCAGTGTGTATGTATACAACTGTTCTCAGTTGATTTCTATGTCTCAGCACTGTACCTTTTCTCCATTTTGTGGACATGTACCTATCTGCTGTCATGTTATGATGATTCCCATCATACCCCAAGCTGGAAGTAGCAATGGGCATGGTTTCGCTCTCCACCTTCCTGCATGACTCTACTAATGGCTGGCAGTACTGTGTGCATGAGTGTCTCCCCTCCCTCTTTATGCACAGGATCTATTTTGTCACCTGTAACATGCCTCATACTCTATGAGCACAGGTCACAATGTGACTCCCCAAATAAAGATGTACCTGTTATGACCTTGTACTGTGTTCCCTAAGCTTGTGACATGTACTATTCATGCTGAGCTCCCCTCAGCCTGACATTTACCTGTCATGACCTTGTGCTAATGTAACCATGCACATATATTCTGGTGCCTCTCTGCCCTTGTTGCTGCCGTCTACCTTGGGTGCTCAGTACAGTGCAGGAGTACATTAATAGGACTTTTGTTTTCCTTCACTATGTCAATATAAAGTTCAATAATCCTCAATGAATTCTTACTCCTGACTTGATTATCTAAACAGTCTTCCACAATATGGAAAATGCACTGTTTTGTCATGCTAAAACATTCCACATAGCAATGCATTTATGCAAATGAGGGAATTCAGCTTGACCACCTCTGAACTACTACCATAACGTATTGTATTGTCACAAACATACAACACTACCATGCTCATCAGTGCATATCCATGGACTAATGGTATGCATAAAGAATATGCTCATGCATGAAGCCTAAGAAGCCTATACATCATGACTACTAAAGAGACATTCATTAGTGCACTGGTGCTGCTGAATGATATGCATCATATGATGTCCAAATGTGCAGCCATGTCCAGAGGGCTATCCTTCTGCTCCTTGTGAAGACAAGTAGAGTCCTCTTTAGGCAGTGGTTTCAGCAAAGATTCTTGGCAAAAGCATGGTTGTTTTGCATATACTGCATCCTGACAGTCACCATCAGAGGCATCTGTTGACCCATTATAATGGCCAATTATTTTACATGGATGCCTGGCACCAGCTTCCTAAGGTGGTGAGTGATGCTACTGACATCAGCCATTCAAGCAAGCAGCACAGACATTGCTATAATGGCCTGTGGTGGTGCCATCCCAACCTACTTCACCAGTACCAGTGGGAGGCAGGATTTAGGGAGAAAATGTCTACTTTTTATTGTAAGCACTGTATATTTGTATTTTGTGGCTGTCAGTTTGCTTTTTTGCCTTCTTTTCACAGATTTAAAATTCCCCTTTTTACATAGGCAAAACTGAACAAAAGTTTAAAGAATAGGTATACGAGCGCCTGTATAGCATCAGCAGAAGTAAAATTGAGAATCCACTAGCAAAACATGTTCTTTTGAATCCGAGCCATAGCTTCAAATTTCGTGTTATAGATCAAGTAATTACTGATCCGAGAGGTGGACTGGATGCACTTATTTTAAAACAATTAGAATTGTTATGGTAGGTACACCTAAATGCATACAACTATCCTGGACTCAATGATATGTGTTCTATATACTGCCTGTTAAAGTTAAAAAATTTGACTAGATAGTAAATGTATTTTTGTATAGTTAGATATGTTTATTTTTTATGTTTTTTTTATATTGGTTTACATTAATTTATTATGTGCTTGTTTTATTTCTATATGGAAGTTTATTTAAAGAACAGTCTCCCAAGTCACATGATTTGTTAGGGAGGGATATTTAAAAGGGGAGAATGTCTTATTGCTTTTATCTGATGAAGTTCATGTGATCCAACTGGACGTAAAGCTTTTTGAACTCAGTTTTATCATTTGAGTCCTGACTGCTGCCTAGATTCTACACCTTTTTTTGTTATTTAGTTGTGTTTTTCGTGTCACATTGAATGGTCCTGACCATCAAGCCACCGGAGACTGAGACTGCCCATGACCTCAGCCATGGAAGTAACTGATATTTAGGTAGAATCTCCTCTGGGCAGATGACACAGTGCCTTTGCCTCATCCTGATGTTTCCAACCCCTATGTTTCATTCTCCAAAGCATGTTTGTATGACATATCTCCCAACATCAGTTATCCTGTCTTTGCATATCTACATTTCACCACTGTTCCCCCTTATTATATGTTTGTACTGCTCCTGTCTGTCTGTGTTTCCATTTTAGGTTTGTTTCTCTGCCCCAGCTGCCTACCATACTCCCTCTATACTTCCCACACGAGCCTCTTGTTACCTTTGGCATCCTTCTCCTATAAATATATAAAATAGACACCTATCCCCCCCAGAAAATGCCATTTTCCCAACCTGTCATTCCTTATGTCCAGCCTTGTGTGAGTTCCTTTCTTTACTCTTCACAATGTTCTACGTTTACTACCGCCTTTCTTTCCTCACCATTTATATGAAAAATGTGTTGGTGTTTTGCTCTTCTGTCCCTCTGTGGTCTGCTCACAGTGCCTGAGTTGTCACTACGAAGTGATTCATAACACTTAACATGCCACCTTAGTGTTCTTCACCTGTTGGTCATGTGACTGATTGTAGTGTAGTCCCTTCACTATACCTTTGTAGCATGACTGCTGCTAGTAACATAGCCACAGTAATTTAATATACAGCGGTTTTCTCAGACAACCAGCACTGTTCTTGTTGTAATAACACTAGGTCACAACATTCCACATTGTGCCACAAAATCCTTGATATCTAGATCTGTATCACAACAAAGCAAATGTTTCTAAATATTTCCCTCTCTTTCTTTACAATCTGCTTTACCTATATTTTATTCTTGTCTCACCATAAACATTTCTCATCTGATTGGAGAATACTATTGTGTCAGATTTGAACATTAATATTCTTATGTTTTTGTTCATATCATCCTGTCACTGTAATGTATTTTCACAAACTGAATTTCTAAGACAGTGGTAACACATATCTGTATTTTTTTTTTTACTTTATATTCTGTCTTTGGTAGCTTTGGCATTACCCAAATAACTTCTAATTCCTTTTCTATCATCTTTTTAATGTTCTAATCAACATATATGCTATATGTAGTTCCTTGTATGCTCTGAAATTGATTTTCAGATCATATATCCATAGATTAGGTCACACCCTCTGAAATCAGAAAGATGCCTTGCACAAGACTTTCTTGAACATGCTTTGGAAGGATTTAAGGTCTGTTTGACTTGAACTTGTTTCTCACAGTCATTCATTCATCCATTCATTCATTTTCTTACTTCATGCTTAATTCAGTTCATGGTCAGGAGTAGCTGGAGCAAGTTCACGCATGCACACACACACACACACACACACACACACACACACACACACACACACACACACACACACACACACACATGCATACACACTCATGCATGGCTGGGTGCGAACCACAGTAACTGGTAAGAGCCCACATAGATCCAAGTAGGGTACACATATTCCATATTCCTGAGAACCAACCCAAAAAGCCAAGCACTGTATGACGGCAATGCTATCTGCTATGTCGCTATGCTCCTGCACCATAGATATATTCATGGGATTTCTTGTATCTCGACACTAGTGCTAACAGCTCCTTTTGCTATCTGTGAATATCTCTTTTTGTGCAGTGTAAGTACTCCTGTTGATCCATAGGTAAATTATGTCTTCGCTTGGTTCATAATGCTAATATCATTTTGACTGACATCGGCTTACTTCACAACTAGATTATTCACATCATAGCATTTTAATATTACATCATTATCTTTAAGCAAAGCCTTGATCATTTCAGACTATTTGCTACAATGATGCATGATAGAAACCTCTGTAGTGCTGCATGTCTTTTGGCTTTAACATTTGCACAGCTGCACAGTTGTTCTGACTTTTTCTATATCAGACTTTGGTTTCTCTGATGTTTGAATATGATCTTTATATTTCAGACTCATCACTCTTATTTTTTACCTTCTTCATATTTAGTTGAAAATTACGCTGAACTAATCCATTCAACAGCTGCATCAGTCTCTAGATATGCTCCTTCTTGCATCTTACTCAGTGCTAATAGATCATTTATTACATTTACAACACCTTCCAAGCCTGCAATTACATGTGCAACAGCTCCTTTGAATATCTCTGGAAATCTAAGGAGACTGTACCTTCCTAATGACATATTAAATATCCACAATTTGAAGTGGTCTTCATCTAACTTTACCTATTAGAAACTCTGGGTTGTAACAATTACTGAAAAGTATTTAACACTTTGTATACACAGACTACTTCTACAACAGTATAAAAGTGTTATGCTGCCTTGGACTCACTTTGTGCATATCTTATGGATCAATAAAAGTCTCCCCCTTGTTCTGCTTCAGAACATTAACTCCACTCATCCATTTTCTGTTGGCTCTGGTGCTGAATTATGCCCAGGGTTTCCATACACTGCTGTTTCTACTCATTCTCACTGTTAACAACTATTGGTATTTTCCTTGGACTAAGTATCACTGTAAAACTGTAGTGTCCATTTATATGTGCCATTTTTCAGGCAAAATGCCTAAACCTGTCAGCAAATCAGTTTGTCTGTTAACCCTTATAATTGAGCTACATGTTATGCTTCATTAGCTTTCTTAAATCAGGGAATATAGATTGATCCTTAAATAAAGGAGAAAAAAGCCTATTTGTAAGCTACAAAACCTAGCTGCACCCCATGTGGGATATTCTGCCCTCACAACAGCTTACTTATATATACAACTGCAGAACAGCAATAGAGAAAAGTTAAAAAGGAATGCAGTAAACCAACAGCTCACAGAATTAAAGTGCACACAGCTTTGATGAACCATAACTAAAAGAACCCAATATAAAGTCAATTGAAGTAAGTACACTCATAAAATTGTGAAAGGTAACTAAGTAAAGCAGCAGATTCATACAGGACATCACTGATATGACTTTATGCAGTATCAGAGAGGTTTCTGCAGATGTTATGTTTGCTGTACACATTCAGTCTTTGATCTTACCCTGTGAATCATGTGAGTTCATTTTAGCACTCCTATTTTTACAAGCCAAAATGTACCAACATATTAGGATAATCTACATATTTAAGTGCTACTGTTTGAAACAACAGTTTTTACTTCCTTTTATTCAATTCATATGTTAGTAGCATTTTACCCATTGGCTCATCTTTGTGTTCTGAATATGTTAGCAAAGTGACCACAGCTCTTTCTTTACTGCCTTGAGCCCCAGTACCTTGAATGCACTTTATGATATAATATGACTAAGTGTGTGTTGTATAAATCATTATTTCTCTTATTAATTCTTAATATTTCTTTCCAACAGCCTGACTTGCAGTCTTGTCTCAGTGCCTCTAATGCATTTTCAGGCTTCACTGTGTCAACTCTTTTCACTGTAATAGTACAATAATCAGCTTATGTGCAACGTTCTGTTCCATCACATGAAAACTACTTTAACATACTTGTCTTTCCTTTTAAAATTTTTGCAAAATGGTTCCTTTCACCACAGATCCAGCAAGGCTGATGATTAGCAAGCCAAAGCTTCCTCTCATGCTTATCACCACCTTATACACGAGGCTTGAATTTCAGTTGCACAAAACCTCTGTGTTCATGATACGTCAAAGTTTCATCTTATACTTGGAGCCATACCTGCCATGAGACCTGAATTTTAACTACATAATAATTTTGTGCACCACACAGCTCTGCTTCACATCTCTATTACATGTATATTGTTTCTCATTCTCATACTTTGTACCCCTTCACTTTTGGTGAAGCATTCCAGGTTTAGATTTTGTTTCATCTCTGCTCTATTCTGCTGTTCTGATTAGTCTTTAGACAGCTTTCATTTCTGCCCCTTCATTGGCACAATTCTGCAGCCAATGAGAAAGGAGCTCATCTAATGAAAAACAGAGGCAGGGTGCAAGACATGACCAATAGTATAGTTCAAATGGAAGAATTGTTAATTTCATTTTAAAAAGAACCAAACAACCATAACCTCAGTTATGTGTTGCCCAGATATTGAGCATGTTGACTTACTATACTGCTGCCCTGTTACCTAACTTAGTGCTGGCATTTGCTACTACATGTCAATGTCCCTACACATGACACTACACTGCCGCATACCTACGTATTGCCAGTTAGTATGCTCATACTTTTGCTTTCTTTTTTCTTTTAAGGATTTTCTTTTATTTTATATCATGATTTTAGCAACACCAGCTGCATGAGACCTGAATTTTAACTGCACAATATGTCTGCAAACTTTTACATGCATACATGCATGCAAATATTTCAGGAATGGATGATAATGCCCTTCTAGCCAACCAGTTTTACCAAAACAGTTATTCCTATATTACATGTCTGGTTGTTCATAAAAATATCTAAACTAGTGCTTGCTTTAAGTCATTCCTTTCAATGGAGCTCTGAAAGTTTGCACTGTAGTTTCTAATGGGAAGAGGATTCACGAATACTCTGTGTAAGAGTAGAGGAGGCTTACATGGAAATGCTAGTGTAAGAATAAAACATCAGCACGCCATGCATATTAATGAGGGTGCGCTGCCTCAACTCCAAGGCTAACAAGGAACATGCACAAGTGTAGGGGGTGTGTTGGACTGCCGAGCAGTCCAAAAATCCATGCCCCTGCAAGTATCACAATAGGGAAATGTCAACTGACATGAGCGAGTCTGCTCAAATGTGTACATACCAAACACTACACTCCCCCACATACTAAACCCCAGTACAATAATAAAATATAAAACTTTTATTTTTTTTTTTAGAATTCCCGATATAGCTGCCCATATTTGCATGTGTTTGCGTGTGTATGCCCATTGCTTAGCTACAGTTAGCATAAGACATCGAAGAGGATAATAAGAAATTATATGCAAATTAAGCAAAATAGCAATAGTGTAGTGGTAGAACCTTTGCACTAAGAGGAGGCATTTCCGGTTCGAGTCCCACCACTCCCCTTTTTATTTTCTATTGGAAATCTGTATATGAAAATAATTCCTTCCATTTACCAATGAAATTTTAGTAAAAAGCATTGAAATGGCCTATGTAGTAGTGAATGAACTTTATATATATATATATATATATATATATATATATATATATATATATATAAAAGTGAAATTGTTATGCATACTGATGAATGCAGAAGTAATGTATCTTAAGCAAAGTGAAGCACTGCTAAGCAAAGTTTACCAGTATTAAGCACATTTCAGTATAATTGCTCATAGCTTAGCAGCACTTTAACTAGCACAATAACTTTGCGCGGAGCTGCGCATCATGCCAACTAGCACAAACAGAACATGTGTGCACGTAGCTGCGCACCGCGCTAACCAGTGCAACATCGGGCAACATAGAGCAACATAGAGCAACATCGGGCAACGTAGAGCAATGTAGAGCAGCAGAGAGCAACACCGGGCAATGTAGAGCAACTTAAAGCAGCGTAGAGCAACGTCGGGCAAAGTCGAACAAAGTCGGTAAAACATAGCCACACCTCCTAGCCAGTCTGGCCAGTAGTGAAATAAAAAGCAATGACAGGCCTCGAACCGGGGATACTGTGCACCATAATCACAGTACTGAACCACTAAGCCATGACATCCTTACATAAGTATGCACTTTCAACACACATATATATATTAATGTAAGTTTACCCATTGTTAAGCAGGTGTACCTTCAGCTGCGTTTTTTCAAAACTAGCCAATCACAAATAAGTGTGGGAAATGATGCATATTTAAGCTCCATATGTGGGAATACTATCCATAACTGGTTGTAGCTCCCATCTGTAGGCAGCAATGGCCGGTGCTGGAGAGGGCATTGAGGAGTCAAAAGTTATGATTTCGCTCCTTGTCCACCATCATGAGGATAGACTCCTGTGGGGCCAGTACCAGGGCACCCAATACAAAGCGGAAGCCTGGGAAGGTCTAGCTCATGAACTCACCAGTGTCACAGGCATCCCTCAGAGTGGTGAGCAGGTCAGACACCACCATGCAGACCTGAGAAGATGCAAGGCAGCTCAACTGGACCAGTGGATCCAAGAGGCCCGTGGGATGCCAAATGCCCCACTACTGAGTAAGTAGCCATGGAATTAAGCATGTAAGAATTGCTATTCTAGTGTATACTATGGATAGGTATGTCTCAATATCACTTCAATTAGTTCACAGCTGCAGGTGTCCGTGTTGCGAATCAGCAAGCCTATGCAGATAGGCTGCTAAGGCTGTGCCACCAGGCAGGTTAGTAAGTATTCTGCATGTACTGTTATGTAACATAAATGAGAGAGCCTGAAAAATGTGTTTAAACACAATAAATAAAGGTATAATAGTCTCTAATAATTATTCTGCATGTACTGTCATATAAAATAAATGAGAGAGCCTCTAGAAATGTGTTTTAAGTCTTTAATAAAGGTATAATTCCTGGAGTGTGTCTGTGTCATTTTCTTTGATATATTGTTGTATTCTTGCATTATAGAAATAGTACTGTTATATTAAGCGCTGTTAACACACAGTTGGGTAGGCTCATATAAAGTGGATGAAGGGAGTGCCAGTCACTTTTAAGCATATTCACAGTCCTCAACTGTTGGTTCATGTCCAGCATGTACAGGTTAATCTGGCACATGAGTAGCTTGGTATTGTGTTCCCCAGAAATGTCATTGTGCTGTCAGAAATGTAGGGAGCTGTTAACATATAACTGATAATTTCACCTACACATATCTAGATAAGTATATGAAAGTAGAGTTGTCAGTGTACCATCTCATCAGTAGTGTGTCGCAACTCACAAAATATGTAGCAGTAACATCTGCATCCTGGACAGTTTGTATGTCAGATACAGCCCATGTATATAAAGATCTAGCAAAACCCATTTCACGATCTAAGGACAAATGTGTAGTGTAATAATACATGTAGGGGACATATAACTGCAGTCAATAGGAATGTAGTGTAAACTAGAAGGCTATATACATTGTTAATGGAGCTATCATTTCCACCCTACTGTATGTGCATAAAAAATGCAATTCCACACCTCAATGGGTATGTCTAATCTCAAAACATTTGTTGGGACATATGTCCTATTGGTTTATAAATATCTGCATTTATTTTGATGCATGTGCCCTGTTCAAATACCACAATATTGGTGGCCTGTTGCCATCAATTAAACCTGCATGCTGTTGTAATGTCTACTGTTGTCCCATATATGCATGTGTCATGCTTGCTGTTCAACTGTTGGAACTCTGGTGTGTTGGGTTAATGGGAACACTTCTGCATGCTGCTATAACTAATTGGGAATGATGTTGACTGTTACTAACCCATATTTTCATTAAATCCTCCTAAACATAGAACGTATGGGAAGGCCAGTCCCAGCGGACCCACCTGTTCCACCTCAGCTGGCAATAGCACCTAGCACCAGCAGGTCCAGTGCCCAGCCTGGGACCTCCTCCTCCATTGGCCCTGTGCCACCTTTGGGTGGAAGCGCTGCAGGGGATGGGGCTCATCCCCCTGTGCAAGCGTGGACAGAGGAGGGCCACCTATCACCCTCCAAACAGTCCAGGCTGTGGTGCGTAGGGAGATTGAGCATTCTGTCGCTGATCCCCTACGCCAGCTTCAGGCACGAGTGACGCGACTCATGGGTGAGCCTGCCCCTCCTACGCAGCCCCCAGCACAGCCACCCTGTGGGCTGTGAAGGTGCAGTGGTGACTGCCCATGGGTGGGGATGTCAGTTCCACTGTTGCCATATATGGGCTCATGGGCTTGCGATTTCCAAACATCCTTCCCCGTCAATGGTGTTCAACCACCACATGTGTCATATTCTGCCCTTGTATGTGTCTTGTTTGTCTTGTCTGTTTACCTCGCCAAATATACCTACTTCCCTCTACCCCACATTCCACTCTCACCTGAAAAAAAAGGGGCATTCTGCTACCAAAAAAAAAATTACGCCCCATACATAGCTGCCCATTTTGCACACATGTCTGCTGGACACATACACTTATATTTAATTGTCAGTACAACATACTTTGTTGTCCTCACCCCTCTCTCAGGGGTTGAAAGTTTCATATTTCCCTCCAAATTTATTGCATATGCACAGCTGTTTCTGTTAAAGAAATGGACAGCTATGGGCCTTCCCTACACCTGTCCTGCACATCCTGAGATGTATTCCCTACTGTCTTCTCCTCATTGTATCCCGTTTTCACCACTTTCCTATCTCCCCGTTTTCTTTTCTTTCAAAGAAATGAGCATGGGGGTTAGCGGGAGTAAGCACTATTAAGCAGTAGTTAGTGGGTTTGCGTGAGTGTGCACCTGTGTGCACTTGTGTGCGCTTAGCTAAGCATTGCGCAAACCCGCGCAAACCCGCTTACACTGCTTAAAAGTGCCTTAGTCACTCTATGTCAGGGCCCTTGTTCTGCTCAGCAAAAAAATAAAATACCTCTGTTAGTCTCGAACCGCGGACCTTGTACACACTAGACTGCATGAAGTACCACTGAGCCATGGTAAACATACAACAAACTGGTGTTGAAATCAATATATCATGCATCAGAATGAGTGAATGTAAAGGACAAATAGGAATGCCATAACACAAATCCTGTTCTGTGGATCTCTACCAGCGGTTCTTGTGGAATTGCATTACATGACTCTGAAAAGAGAACCAGCCATTCTAGCAGGAAATAATGTTACAGCAGCACTTTACAGCCCCCACATAGTATCATAGCAGGACAAACACTAGCATATCTGATTAGGGCAGAGGCCATACTTCCCAACTGTGACTAATTTTCAGGCATGTCCCTGATTTTAGACAGGTTTTAGCTGTGTCCCTCTGAATCCCTCTGAAAGCTACTGACATTAGGCAGAAAGGTGGTGAATTACACTTAATGAATAATGACAATAAGTAAGAGTTAGCCACCTCTTGTACTTCAGGAAATGTGTATTAATCCATATGCTCTGGTTCTCTCAAAGTCTCAACTTAATGTCTCTAATATTGTAAAGGTGTACCTCACTTCTACCTACTTTTCCCTGAGTCTGTTCAAATGTGTACCTGAGTGTTTGAGAGGTCTGGCAGAGGCAGAAACACACAGGCATATCAGCTATTCTACTGTTACACACTGTGCAAATAGATTTGGAAGGAGTTCCATAAGCTTACCCTTATGTAGGAGTACAACAGTGAAATACCAAGGGATTTAGCCATGTACTGGTAGCAACCAACTGTGACAATGCCATTGTTCCAGTGCTGAAAAGACCAGTGTGGTGCAAAGACAAATAATAACAGGCTAACCTCTGGCTACCATCTGGATAGGTCCACAGTTGGGAACTACGCAGACAGACTACTTGCCTTGGTAAACTAACAGGTACACAGCAGCCCTTTAAGTCCAGCAAGATAAAGTTCACACATTAATACATAATGCTCTCTGTCCTTCTGCACCCCTACCCAAATGTACAATAAACCTGTGTGTTTAGGGTCTACCAAGGATGTAGGTAGGCATACTCAGTACTGAAATTTGTCCAGTTTTCTTGAGCAGCCTGTGCTAATGTCAACACTAAAAAAACACAAACTGTTCAAAAGTGAGTAAATTAATATTCACAGTATAGCAGTTCACAAACAGTTAATGAGCCAAATGAATACATCTCAATAACTACTTTTGTATGGCAGTTAATTGTATAAGTAGAAAAGAAACTACATACACCCATGTATCTTGTGTTAGCATTTGTAGGGGTGAGTACAATTCTACACTGACAACTGTGTAGTGAAAGTGGCAACATTCAGGTCTGAATACAACATTTAAATCACTGGCTACACCTCTAGCTTCAGATATAAGAAGTATACCAACCTTCTGACTTATACAACGGTGTCCACAGCAAACAAAAATGGGCCCCACTTTGGAAAGCTGAAAGGGCTACGCCTACCTGACATAGCAATTTATAGCATTGGGTTGCTATGACAGTGAGTACTGCAATTACCACACAGCAGGCTGCATGCAATTACCAAATGGTGGCCACCAATTGGTGCAGAGGCCATCACATGCACATGTGCAGATACCTATAAAAGCAGCCTGTACTTGCTAGCCACACATGCAATTATCCCATTGCAGATGCTGAGAGAGAGAGAGAGAGAGAGAGAGAGACAGAAACAGAGACAGAGAGAGAGATGCACACACTCACCCACACCAGTGGGGAAAAAAAAAATAAATTTAAAAAAAAAAAATTAAATAAAGCCAAAGATACAGCGAACTGAAAACTATGAACACATACAAAGGAAAGGTATGTAACAGATATGTATTTACTGGCATGTAGTAGATGTATTTGAAGACTACTCTGCATACTTTGAAACATCAATATGTGGCAGCAGTACGTATCTATGCACAGATGCCGTGCATAACTACTGCCATGGACAAATCAGTGTATAGCTGTGTGCAGTGGGACATAACTGTGATATATGTAACTCAGCATTAAATGTCAAACATCTGAACCATGTCATCTATATTCTGTACAGTAGTGTGGACAATGGCTGTTTGCTGGTATATGACATGTGGTGGTTAAACGCTGTGGGTGTGATTTGTTAGGTTTGCAGTGTTGCAGCAAGTGAGGCCTGCTAAATGCATTTCACACAAGACTGTGCAATATCATTACATAACTGTATACCTCACATACTTCGCATAATTGATATTCCCACCATGAAAGGTGGACTGTATATGTGCCTATATGTATATCTATATGTACACCAATGGATGTTTCTATGTATGTGTACATATATATATATATATATATATATATATATATATATATAGAGAGAGAGAGGGGGGGGGGGAGACAGATTCATATTTAGTGCGACAGATGCCTGTTGACAAAGCCATGGCCTCAAGCTCAATGTCTGAAATTCATTTGCATCCCTTTTGCTAAAAACTCTGTACCCATAAACTACCACATAGGTGGTAGACGACTTAACACCGAAAGTGTGATAACAGACCATGGGACACAGGTGGACAGTAGTCTCACCCATGATAATCACAGTGCCACACTAGTCATGTAATCTGTCTACATGGCACACCTCATCACAAAAGCTGGGTCATCCAGGGAAAAATAGGTCAGTGTCCCCCTCTACTCATCACTCACAAAACCCATTATAGAGTACAATGCCCCTTCTGGTATGTACCTCACAAGACATCTACAGCAACTGGAAAGGCCACAAACATACCTCATAAAGAGTAATACTGTCCTCAAACAGGTTCCCTATGCAGACCATCTAACAAAACCACAGCTAGACTGTGTCGCATACTGGCAACCCAGAGGTGACCTCTGCCTAACATACAAAGCTATGTAAAACCCAGAGCTGTTGGACATGCTCCACGTAAACAGATCACTATCCCTATGAGCTACACGCTCTAGGGACCTAAACCTTGTCACCTCAGAAGACAGAACATGCTGGAGGGATAGATTCCTCTCTCAGAGACATCCCATACTCTGGAACAAACTACCTATCAATAGCAAACAAAGCTCCTCAGTTGCACTCGTCATGAATAGTCTTGATGATTGGATGGGAGATAGGAAATACACCCCAGAAATCACCTCTGTGGCTCTGCTTGACAGGGACACATGAAACTTAATTACTTGGGTGTCAAAGGCCAGAGTACCATCTGGCTAGGCTTCTATAGGCCCTAGGGCCAATAGCCTATAAGCCACCTATGAACCAATACACACCCACATGTACTTGATGCAATAATTGCTATGTGAGATTGATTGAGTGTGATGGTGAATGTGTTGGTGAATGTGTCACAGTTGTGTATATGTCAGATAGCTTAGTGGGAAACTGTTTCTGTCATGTTAATATGTGTCCTAGCTCTGATCCCAGCAAAAGATGTGTATGCTATTGCTAGCCAGAAAAAGCAGAATAGCATACGGTCTGAAGTAGTCCCTTTGTGTTAACTGGGGTGTGCCATTGGATGATAAAGCAGTACATGTATGCTCATTGATTGGTACTGCTGGTGAATCAAACCCCTGTATGAACTGTAGTACTACTGAAGCTGTAGGCCTAAACATCACAGTATGGTGTATGTCCACATTGCTTGGAAACACTGTTTTGTGTGTTCCCTGTAATCCTCACAGATTACATACCTCAGGCATAAGGGTTTGTAAGTACTGACACACAGTACTGTATGGTACACACGTAAAGCTCATCTGGGTTACCATACCTCTGTGTCCTGTATGTATGTCTGATGTATGTGTGGATATGCCTGTAACATGCCCTCGGTCATATGTGTGTTACAGGATATAAGTGGGTATATAGAAACATGTATAGTCTAGTACAGCAGTATGCCTCCTATATTCACGAATGTGCACATATTGTAGGCAGGGGGTTTCCATCAACAACTAGTGTGGTATACTGGTAATACTGTAACTGGACTTTACAATCATTGCAATGGATTACATATTTCGTTATGCATTAGCTGGATATATACCTCCTGTGGCTAGGTGGTGCATTGTGTCACATACAGTGTGCCATGTACTGTTGCATAGTCTTACATAGTGATTTCTCTTTGTTGCTGTGCAGAAAATGTTTTAATATATGGAGCGTGTCAGGCAGTGTCAGGCAGTTGTGGGTTGAGCACTGATATGTGGTATTGAAAGTGTGTATCCTCTGACAGACAATAGTTTGCTATTTATGGCAGTTCAGTGATATATGTACTGTAGAATGTTAAGTATGCCACATGACTTGCTCACACATATTGTTTTATTGTCTTCCAGGGTCATGTCCCACCATCGCAATCCTGCCTATAGCCATGCAGAGGATGAGATACTGACCAAATGTCTCATCCAACAGTACACCCTGCTATTTTCAAGAACCAGCCAGGACCAGCATGAGCGGTCTGCGCTGTGGCATAATGTTTTCCGTAGGATAAATGACATAGGCAAGCATAACCGGATATATGAGCAGGTACAAAATCACTGCAGTGATTTACTTAGACATGTCCGGCAGCGTGCGTCTGATGTCCGTAGGCAACAGCTTGCCACAGGTGTTGGGGTTACCACCCATCCCCCCATCACCAAAGTGGAGGAGCTGCTCCTGGCCAACAACAACAACAGCACATATGCATCATCATGGAGGCCGGAGCCCCCCAGCAAGTTCACATGGAGCATGCAGGTAAGATGGCATATCTGTAGACTACTGTTACCTCTATTGTTAGATCATGCATATGTGAGATGTGTACTGTGTAGTTAGAAGATGTGGAGCCTGGTGTTGTTCAATACTGATAATTTGGAACATGATGTGTAGGCCTGTGACTGTCAACCATTGTGCTACTGTAAGATTGCAAACCCACAGTAGCAATGCCACAGTTGTTACCACTGAAAAACTGTTTCATATCCTTGTAGGTCCCTCTGGTGTGACAGCAAGGCAGCAGACCCATGCTGGTGAGTGTGTTCTACATTTAATATTACTAATAAAGTGTCCATGTCATAGGTGAGGTGTAAGCCATGTACACATGTAACACACCTACGCATAATGCATGCTGTGCATGTTTGCTGTGAGACTATGCACATCTCAGTAACGTGAGTGGCTGCCTCAAATACATGCAATACACAGACCATCCCAAACAATTGTGGCTACACTATAGTGGACATTGGATAGGCAGTCGATACACATGCACATGACATACACTACTCTGTCATACGCAGTACGTGTTAATATGCTACACATGGCATATTCAGACACATGCTGTAAGGTCACACTGCAGTATCCCAAATGTCATCCACACAGCACACATAATATACCTGAGGGGTAGAGGCCTATCATGTGGCAGTGCGGCACTCTCCAACACACAACACATTCATGTTAGGCAATGCTGCCTATTGGGCACCTTACAAACCCATGTAACAACTGGTTGTGAAATGGTGAATGTAGCCATGGTACTGTGGTACAGGTACAGCATGATACGTGCCAGTCTGGCACACATAAGTAGCTTTGAGTGACCACATGATGCTGCATGATAATGGCTCATGATGCAACACGCCATCCAGTTACAGCAACCACAGTACTACACATAGCATTCATTGCTATGCACCTCAATGTTGTGTGTGTGCAAACATATGCACCTATACACAATATGCATAGCAATCACCATTTGCACAAAGTGACACATATATGTCTTGTAATGCTATTGAGTGTATAGGTCACATGACACACATTGGGGTATGTGTGATGTTTAATGTTGCAGTTGTGTTGTAGCATGCCATGTCATGGCTGACACTGGCATGTCCACAATATGTTCTACACTCACCATAACTACTGTACAATGGCTATGTTGAGCAATGGTATTCCATCAGGTATACATGCACCACTCATCCTGTGTGTATACATAGCATGCATGAGCTGAACCGGTGTCCACAATTATCTGCTAAAGACACAGACGCTCTAATCAGTAATGGATATCTATGTGACACACAGATAAACATCCAACCGTGGTATGTATACCTGTGAGTGATGGAGCACAGCACATTGCAGAGCTTGTAATACTTGCACAGCAATGTTGTGTCCATGTACACATTGAATTCCAGGGTGAGGACAATCACTGAACAACAACACACATGCATCATAGCCATGTAAACTGTTATTAACAAGGACTGTCTACACTTGCAATGCATGCTGTTGAGCAACACACGTCCTGCATGCTGACACGTGTGATATGACTGTTTTTCTTGTGATACTGTACCCCACCATCAACCGCTATTGGGCATGTTCTGGATTGCTGGATGGCACCTGTGCTGCACACAACATGCTAACATTGCTATACTGGTGTGTGTGTGTGTGTGTGTGTGTGTGTGTGTGTGTGTGTGTGTGTGTGTGTGTGTGTGTGTGTGTGTGTATGTGTCTCTGCTTTAGTGAGGAGTGCATTTGTGTGCATTTGTGCATGTGTTCATATGTGCATGTGTGCATGTGTGCATGTGTGCATGTGTTCATGTCTGCATGTGTGCATGTGTTCATGCCTGCATGTGTGCATGTGTGCATGTGTTCATGTGTGCATGTGTGCATGTGTGCATTTGTTCATGTGTTCTGACATTATGTACAGGTTGTAAAGTGTGTTTCCTGTCTTCCTCTCACAGGTGCTGAGGTTGGGCTGGTTCACTGTAGCAGGGAACCTGATGTCACTGGCTCAAATAGTGATAATGATGATAGGTGCGTTGAGGCACAGGCATGTTTGCCAGGGTCTGTTGTTGGGCCACCAATCGACAGTACACAGCTGTCCACCCCATCCATGCACACAGTCATACTGCCAATAAATCCCTCATCACCAATGTCCTTAGCTGAGGGCCAGTCTACAGTCGGCAATGGCCAGGACAGTGTGGTACCTATGGCACATGCATCCAGACACAGCAGCCATACCCAGAGGTCTGGAATGGTACCACATAGGCATATGTCCAGGGGTTCTCATCGGAGCACTGCTGGTCATCATGCCCCTGGCAGATGTGCCACAAGTCTTACAACCTCACGCATGTTCCAGGCTGTCATGGAGGCACAGGCATGTATGGAACAGTACACCAGACAGGGACGAAGGGCACAGAGGGCATATAACACCACTTTACATGATAGTATCCATGACCTAGCAGGTGCCATCCATAATTACACTGAGGTCATGGATAGACGTTGGAGTGAGACATTAGATGTCCTCCACAATGTCATGTCCATATGTCAGGACAGTGCAGGATGGGTGAGACGTCAACGTGGATGTATGCCAGCAACATCAGCAGCTGGAAGTCGCCGCAGACGTCCCTCAAGACACAGCCACTCCCATAGTGCCAGTACCAGCCCCAGCAATGTTGGGGTGAGCTGTCCATAGACCATCCTAGAAGACCACATGCACGTGGCTCTGGACAATTTCAGCAGAGACCTGGGTCCAGTGTACATATGTCTACCTCTGAGGATAGTACTCAGTCTGGCTCACTACCTGATACTGTCAGTAGCACCCCTGCCAGGTACAGGTACCATATCCATGGCTGGAGACGGTGCTCTGTAAAGCCTGGCAGGTACAGTCTGTGGCTGTCCCACAAATCCCCATATATGGCAGCCACATGGTGGAACTGTGTGCATGCAGACACACACACATATAAACCAGACACCTAGGGCTAACACATACCTGCACACATTACATCAACATTGGCCCATACCAGTACTCTTGGCCCTCACACACAAACACACACACACACACACACACATACATGTCGATTGTATGGCTCAATGTAGGCCTTTGGCAAACCAACAACACACCCTGTGCATATGATGAAACCTGTGCCACCTCCTGTCATCTGTAACATTGATGCAGGAACAGGCTAACATGGTGCTGATGCACAGGGTGACTTTATGGCAGTATAGCAATGTTAGCATGTTGTCAGCAGTAAAGTGTAATGTTATCCTTGTAGGTGTAGCTGAGCAGCCATGATGCATTAAAGCTATGATTATCAATGTAGTATTGTTTACACCAGTGTTAATCCCAATAGTGTATTGTCCGCCCACGTGCCACTTGGCTGATGTGTTTAGTATTGGCAGCATGTGTTAGAGAGTGGACAGTATGTGTGAGATGTGTGCAGCACAGGTTTTCAGGTGTACATTTGTGAACATGGTGGAGGTGCACCGTCTGCATGTACGTGCATAGTGGACACATGGGCAGGGTGATATGCCCTGTATTACAGAGTGTTAACACTCCATAGTTTCTATTGGTGGCCAGTATGCATTGTACTACACACATTTTGGAACTTGGGTACACGTGTGTATGACATGATTTGACACTGTGCTGTGGGTGATACTGTTACTATCTGTCATTGGCTTGCATTCTGGTAGTATACATAACCTCTACAGCCTGACCATAAACAATCATTAGATGATGTCTTGACAACTGACAGACAGATGTAGGACACACAGTAACATTTGTACCCTTCAGGAAATATACTATGCCAGTAACCAGTGGTGTTCACCTGCACCCATTCCTGGGACCACTCCTGATTGTCATATAGCTCACTTAGGTACAAGCAAACACAGTAGGGATATGTCCGTCCACGTCTGGGAATGCATACTGTGACCTATAATGCATTCTCCAGATGACACACACATCCTCCACAAGGGTATCATACGGACAGATACCTGTTGTCAAACCCATGCTGTAAAACTATAAGCCAACTAAAGCATGGTCATCCACCTTTACAAAACATAGTATCCCCACAGTACCACATAGGTAGTAGCCCCCAACATGTTGACATGTACTGATGGGTACATACAGCCAAGTGTTACATCATCTCTCCTTTGGTAATCCCATTTCAAAAGGTATTTTGAAATCCCTCTGTGAATCACATAAGCAATAAGGGGTCTGCATGCATATCCACAAAGGTTGTTGTACACCTATAATGAATAGCCATCATTGACAGACTTTGCTGCATTTTAACTGGTCTGAAATATACCTCAGGCATAAACCCTCACTCACACTATTCAATAGAAACCGTAATGAGTGTGCGTGACACAGATGACCTAGGCCAGGGATCACTGCAGTGGCTGGGATTGTCACTAGCATACAGATGTGACCTAAGTTCTGGAAAGCAGCACACTCTGGCAAAGATAACAGATGTGTTCATGGAGAAAGCAGGGTTCCCACCTCTGAAATAATTTAGGTCACATGTACTTATATGAATTTGCCACACAGCTACCTGATGTGCAATGCACATACTGTTGTCATTGTGATATGTCATACAGTAGTAAAAGCAAAACTCACAACACAGTCATCAACTGTATCACACACATAGAGCACACACACACTTACCAAGTGCAGGATTTAAACCCCTACCTAACTACTTTATGATACTAGAGCAGTACGCATTTACATGATGGACTATACATATTACTGGGAGTTCTCCTTTCCACAGGTATATTTGTAGGATGGTGACATCATCAGACTTGACAAAGATAGGTATACCACTTTTAAGGTGTTGTAGTTGTCTCCAAAAAGGTTGCTCCTCTACAAGGAGATAAACACACACTGTCATACAGTTGTCATGTGCAGGATTCAAACCCCTACCTAACGACCTCATGATACTAGAGCAGTATGCATTTATACAATGTGCTATACTCATTACTGGGAGCTCTGCTTTCCACAGGTATATTTGTAGGATGGTGACATCATCAGACTTGACGAAGATAAGTATACCACTTTTGAGGTGTTGTAGTTGTCTCCAAAAAGGTTGCTCATTTACAAGGAGATACACACACACTTGTCAAGTGCAAGATTTAAACCCTTACTTACTTATACTAGTGCAGTATGCATTTACACAACACGCTATACACATTATTGGCAGTTCTCTTTTCCACAGGTATATTTGTAGGATGGTGACATCATCAGACTTGACAAGGATGGATATATCACATTTAAGGTGTTGTAGTTGTCTCCAAAAAGGTTGCTCCTCTACAAAGAGATGCACACACACTCTCATACAGTTGTCAAGTGCAGGATTTAAACTCCTTCCTAATTACTTAATGATATTAGGGCAGCACGCATTTACATGACGCACTATACACATTACTGGGAGTTCTCCTTTCCACAGGTATATTTGTAGGATGGTGACATTATCAGACTTGACAAAGATGGGTATACCACATTTAAGGTGTTGTAGTTGTCTCCAAAAAGGTTGCTCCTCTACAAGGAGATACACACACACACAGTTGTCAAGTGCAGAATTCAAACCCCTATTGAACTACTTAATGATACTAGAGCAGTATGCATTTACACAACACGCTATACACATTACTGGGAGCTCTCTTTTCCACAGGTATAGTTGTAGGATGGTGACATCATCAGACTAGACAAAGTGGGTTACATTAGGTGACATTAGGTGGGCTACATAGAAGGAATTTGTAGACACTTTGGCAATGTGATCATCAAAGGATAGTTTACTGTCTACCTGTGTCCCCAGGGCCATAATTACATTCTCCGTACATACTGGATTCCCACCTATGTGGTAATTTGTGTGCACTTTGTTTTATCCAAAGGGGATGACTATGCATTCTTTGGCATTCTGCTTGAGGGCATTGTTTTTACACCAGGTATCTATCTGTGTATAACCCTTCTGTAGGATGACTGTGTCAGCCGTGGAGTCGATTATGGACCACAGTTATCAGTCATCTGCAAACTTGTTCAGCCATACTTCTCCCATGCTTGCCTGTACCTCTGAGCAGTATCTACTGAACAGGTGGGGTTCCAGGACCAATACCTGTGGGATGCCATTTGTGACTGGTTTAGAGTCAGACATGGCACCCGCAACTCTGAACATGTGTGTTTGATCTGTGAGTGAGTTGGCCAACCATCCTGTGACATAGCTGGTAATGTTCAAGCTGGTAAGCTTGTCCATGATGCCAGAGTGGGGAATGGTGTCGAAAGGCCTTAGTGAGGTCCAGGTGAGCTGTGTGGACTACATTCACCTCCATCTATGTCCTTGGTAACTGTTTCAAATAAGTCAACTAGGTTTAGGAGACAGGATCTACCTTTAACAAAGCCAATTTGGGTAAGGTTCAGTGTCTGGAGGTCCCCATTGTCTCTGTTTATGGGTTCCATGATAATTTGCTCCATAGCTTTGCAGACCAGGGTAAGTAGGCCTATAGGGCAATGGTTTCCTGGTTCTGTTGTGGCACCCCCTTTGTGGAGCTGGATGACTGTTGCTGTATGCCATTCCTTGGGTAGATAGCCTGTGGTAAGGTTGAGTCTGGACAGTGAATGTAGGTGAGGGTGTAGTTCCTTTTGGGGCTGGTGTAAGTCACAGCCTGGGACACCATCCAGTCCCATTGATGCTGTGTTCTTAGGTTTGGAGAAGGCTGTTTCTACCTGCGTGTCCATGAAGTCTGGTGCTCTGCATTCTTCTGGGATGGACACAGTCCCTTTTGGGGGTGATGTGGGGGGGAGTTTGCACTTAACTTGTCCCCCAGGATGTGGGCAATGTAAGTTGGTTCAGTGTATCTTTTTTCCATTTTGCAGTAGCTGACAGCATTTTTGAGAGTTCACCTAAATGTTTGGTATAGCTAGTGAAGGCTTTGTGGCTGTTATTCTTGCATTCCTTGGTAATTTGTCTTTAGAAACTGGCCTTGGATTATTTTATGTGCGATCATTGTTTCTTCCTAATAATGATCAGTGATGCCTTTCCTTATGTGAAGTTTGCTCTATCATGTGTTCATTCCCTCCTTCTGTTGTATAGCTCATTTATGTGCGACAACCACCAGATTGGTTTCCTATATTTGGAGGAGTGCATCATGGTTTTATGTGGCATGTCTCAATACATGCATCCCTGTAGATGCTCATAGAATGCACTTGTAAATTATTCTGCAGATTGTATAGCATTATCCTATAGCAAGGGTGCTTTAGAACTTTCCATTTTGGTCTTGAGAAGTGTGCTGTTTGCTTTAGAAACTTTCTTCACAGTGGTTTCCTTGACTGTGGGGGTGTGTGATGTGGATGTCCAGTGTGATTACTTTATGATCTGATATTACCAGTGAGGGGTTTATCTCTGTTGTGGAACACTGGTACCCCATGTTGGTGATGATCAGGTCCAGTATGTTGTCACCTCTAATGGGCGTGGTAACTAGCTGTTCCAGAATGTTTGAGTTTTTAAACTCTGGGAAGCATTAAGCAAAGGACGTTGTACACGAGTAATTCTCCCAGTCAGTGTTTTGGTAGTTGTACTCTCCTCATATAATGGTGTTTGGTAGGACATTTGTATTTTCCACTGTTCTCAGGAATACTGGGTGAGGTTCCTGAGACAAGGTAGGTGATCTGTAGTAGGCTACAATCTGATAAGCAGCTTTGCAAAATGTTAGTTGCACTTGCATGGTCTCCAAGGCCTCATGCTGTGCCACTAACCTGAAGGTGTGGGTATCCATAGGGTAAATGGATACACCACTTCCTTTTGTATTTCACTCTGGGTTTTGGGGCCGAAGATCCAAGGGATTGTAAGTATTTTACATGGAGCATGTCCAACAGCTCTGTGTTTGACATAGCTTTGTATGTTAGGCAGAGATCACCTCTGAGTAGGTAATATGTGAGAGAGTACAGCTGGAGCATTTTGAGACTGTCTGTGTTTTGCATGTATTTCAGGCCACTAATGCTATTTGTGAGGTATGTCTGCAGCCTTTCCAGTTGTTGTTGATGTCTTGTGAGGTACATAGCAAAAGGGGCGCTGTAATCTGTTATGGATCTAGTGAGTGATGAGTAGAGGGGAGCAATGTCCTCTTCTATCCTGCATGAGACAACTTTTGTGATGAGGTGTGCCATGTAGAAGGATTTCCATACTACTGCGGGGATGTGATTATCACAGTTGTATCCACTGTCCACCTGTGACCCAAGGTCTCTAATTACACTTTCAGTGTTAAGTATACTACCGCCTATGTTGTAGTTCATGGCTACAGAGTTTTTACCAAAGGGGATGACAATGCACTTTTTGGTATTGAGCTTGAAGCCATGGGTTTGACACCAGGCATCTGTCTCAGTGAGGACCTTTTGTAGGATGTCCACATCTTCAGTAGTTTTGATTATGGCTCCAAGTTTGCAGTCATCTGGAAACTTCATTAGCCACAGATCTTCCATGTTAAAGTTTACTTCAGGGAAGTAGATTCCAGACAGGACAGGAGCCAGGACTGAACCCTATGGTACTGCACTTGTCTCTGGTCTAATGTCATACTTAGAGTCTGCTACTTTCACAGTGTGCTCTGTCAGTTAGCCAGTTGGCATCCCATCTTGTGACATAGCGATTTATACCTAGTTTAGTGGGTTTATCTATAATTCCAGAGTGGGGGATGATGTTGAAAGCCGTGGAAAGATCTACATAGGCTGTGTGAACCACCTTACCCTTGTCTATGGTACTGGTGACTGCTTCAATGATGTCTATCAGGTTTAGGAGACATGATCTGCCTTTTACAAACACAACATGGTTGTGGTCCAGTGTTTGGAGATTACCAATGTCTTTTTATATAAGTTATATGATGATACATTCCATGGCCTTGCAGAGCAGGCTCATCAGGCTAATGGGCCACTAGATCCTGGGGACCATGGTGTTTCCCCCCTTGTGTAGTGGGATAACCATTGCTGTGTGCCATTCAGAGGCACAAAGCCTGAGGTGAGGCTATGACTGAACATGGTACGTAGGTGTGGTGCCTGTTCATTCTGTAGTTTGTGTAGACCACAGCATGGGATGTTATCTGGTCCCATGGATGCTGTGTTACTGGCTTTGGAGAGTGTTTTTTACCTGTGCAGCCGTGATGACAGCAACTTTGCTGTCTTCCATTATGGAGATGTGCTCATTCATGGGTGAGGGGGGGGTAAAGTTAGCACTGATCCTATCTGCCAGGATGTTGGCAATATCAGTTGGGTCTGTATATTTAGTGCCATTGTGCTGTAACTCAGAGTAGATCTGAGTGTTGCCATTGAGATTCTTGACATAGCTATAGAATGCTTTGTGGCTGTCTTTAGAATCAGTGTCAATTCTGTTTTCATAACTAGCTTTGGAGGATTTTATTATGTATCACAGCTTCTTACTGATGTGGACCATGGAGCTCCTCCCCTCATGGGATTTTACAACAGTATTTTCCTTCTGTTGTGCAGTTTGTTTATGGCAGGGGAACACCAGATTGGCTTCCTTTTCTTGAAGGTTAGCGTCTTGGTTCTGTTTGGGATAGCACAATGCATGTAGTCATGTAAGTGCCTATGACATGCAATTGTGAAGGATTAAGTAGTCATAACTATATTGTCCATCTGCATGTGTGTCCTGAAATTCAGCACTTCTGTCTTAAGAAGCATGACGTTGGCTTTGGTTAAATTATTTAACATGGTTTCCTTAATGGGGGTGTGGTTCTAGAATGTGGATATGTAGTGTGATTAGCTTATGGTCAGATGGGACCAAAGAGGCTGACATCAGGTGTGGAACACCAGTCACGCAGGACAAACCAAACCCCATAACCAACACAAATAACCACAAAGTGAGCTAAATGCTACTCATTGCCAGAAGTCTCAGCCTCCAGATGCACACACTCGATTCACTTCTCATTATAGAGAATATTGATATCTGTGCAGTATCGGTAACCTAGTTCAAGGCTCCAGACAGCACACCAGCACTACCAGGATACTACTCATTCCATACCTTCCAGCATCAGAACTTGAATCATAGCACATAGTGTGAGGATGTATCCATATTCATTAAGGATACCTACACCTCTCTCTACATGCTCTCTGCAGGATATCTACCCATAGTATGTTGCACAGCAATGTTCTTCACATTCCACAGGGGTGGGGCCATGAAAACCACTTGGCATTCATGCTCTATGAGTCTGACAATTGTGTTCTGCAAGGCAGTGGAGCCAATCATAATGGAAGTCAACAATACAGAGATTGGGAACCTTCACACAGTTGAGCACACACAGTTTGGCTTGGTCAAATGCAGAACACGCCTCCTGAACTGGGAAGATTTCTTTGACAGTTACCCTGGCTACAGATGATTGAAATGAGATCCACACAGCCTACCTATGTCTTGCTAAGGCCTTTGACACCATTCCCCAGTCAGGTATCATAGATGAACTCACCAACCTGGCCATGAATCCATACATCACAGGATGGATTGCAAACTGCCTCACAGATAGATCCCACACATTACGAGTTGCTGGCTACATGTCAGACTCTACACCGGTAATGACTGGTGCCCCCCAGGGTTCAGTCCTGGGGTCCCTCCTGTTTGGTATAGACTTCTCAAATGTACATGCCAACACAGAAGAGTTGTGGTTGGCTAAGTTTCCTGGGAATTGTAAAGTGTTTGCCATATTAGATTCCCCGGAAGACAGACATATTCTCCAGAAAGGACTCTATGAGACAGATATGTGGTGTCAGAATCATGGTCTCAAGCTCACTGTGGAGAATGCATAGTGATCCTCTTTGTTGAAAACAAAATACACACAGACTACCACATGGGTGTTACCCCCTTAAAAATGACAAGGTGATAAGGGATCTGGGGACACAAGTAGATGGTCATCTTTCCTTTGACAACCATGTTGCCAAAGTGATTGGGAGATCCTATGTGGCCCACCAAATCAACAAAGGGTTTGCATCAGGATCCAAAGAGGTAGTGTTGGCACTCTACTCTTACATCATCAGACCCATCATTGAGTACAGTAAACCATTTTGGATGTACTCGACTTAGCATATCCAGCAGCTGTAGAGAACAAATAGGTACCTCACCATAAGGATTACTGGCCGCAAACAGTTGTGTTATGCAACACAACTGGTAAAACTATATATGTTCTTCGTTGTGTACCACCTACTCAGAGGCACTCTCTGCCTAACATACAGAGCCATGTCCAACACATGACTGTTGAACATGCTCCATCTGCACATAACAACATTGAGTCACCCTACACATTCCAGGGATATGAACCTCATCAGGATGATGAATACAACATGCTGGTGGGATACAGTACCATCCCAGACACTTGCCTTACTGTGAAACAGAGTCCCAATGTACATCAGACAGAACCCCTCACTGGCACTCTTCAATTGGAACCTTGATGAGTGGATGGGAAACAGACAGTTCATGCCAGGCATCACATCAGCAGCCCCACTAGAAAGGGGCTTAGGGTACTAACTATTAGAACTAGGCCTTGGGAGACTACGCATTGGTGTGGTGAAAGCTGCACAACTTGCGTAGGCTGATATATGCCTTCGTGGAGGTAGTCTACTACATATCCATGGACCTATGTGACAGGTACATGTCTACAGGTAGTAGATGTGTACTTTATTGTACAGTCATGCTGTACAGCAGGCACATGGACCACATACACTGTAACGCTTACAGATACTGGTGGCTGTTATGTACAGTGGGAGAGATGTGCACCTCATGTCTTTCGTGCCATTGGGATGTGTGCTGGGTGGGACAGTCCTGGATGGCTCCCTGTCATGATCACCCTCTTACACACATCTCTGCCCATCCATCTTTGGCTTATTATACTGTGTTCCCCCTACATATATATATATATATATATATATATATATATATAGGTACATAGGTAGGTGATAGGCTATCTGCCTGAAGGCATATATTAGTATGTCCAGAGTGTGCAGCTATCACCACCCATGGAGTTAGTTCCCTAGGCCTCTGTGTAGTAGAGCTGATGAAGTGATCCATGGTGTGACAGTTCAGTTTCACATACACTCATCAAGAATCCACTGGAAGAGTGTCAGTGAGGGTCTCGGCTTAATGTCGGTTGTGAGCCTGTTCCAAAGCAAGGGAAGTCTGTGAGTTAGTCATGTATCCCTCCAACATGTTCTATTTAATGTTGTGATGATGATATCCCTAGAGCATGTGGTAGAGTGAGCTTGGGTTTATGTCAGATAGCGCATGTACATCAGTTCTGCATTGGACATGGACCTGTCTATTGGGCAGAGATCTCCTGAGTAGACAGTATGCAACAGAGTACAGATTGTGTTAAATTCAGTCTGGTTGCATGGAGCAACTGTTTGGGGCCAGTAATCCTCTTGTTGAGGTACTTCAGTGGTCTTTCCAGCTGCTGAAGGTGCCTAGTCAGATTCATCACAAGTGTGTTGTGGTACTCTCTGATGGGTCTGATGACTGATGAGTAGAGGGAACCTCCTTTGACCTACATGCAAAGCCCTTGGCAGTTTGTGGGAACACATAGCATGATTTTCTAACCACTTTGTGAATATATTTCTGGAAGTAGAGATGACTATCCACATGTGTCCATAGATCCCTTATTATCACCTCCATATTTAGGATGTTGGCACATATGTGGTTGTTGTATGACTGTAGCTCGAGGGCATGATTTTTACACCACATATGTCTGACTGAGACCCTTTTTAAGGATGTCTCTGTTGTCCCACACATCGATTATGGCAACTTTTTTGCAGTCATCCACAAACTTTGCTAAACATAGCCCTCATGTGTTTGACTGTATTTCTGAAAAGTATACACCAGACAGGAGGGGTCCCAGGACTGAGCCATGGGGGACAGCAGTTGTTACCAGCATGAACAGGAGACCACAGTTCTTACCTTGTGAGATCTATCTGTGCCCCGGTTGGCAATCCATCAGATAACATACATATTTATGCACTGGTTGTTGATTTTGTGGATACAACATGTGTCTGGGATGTTGGAAGAGGGCTTTCCAAGGTCTATGTAGGACGTGTGTAGCTCATTTCATTGATGTATGTCCTGGGTGACTGCCTTGAAAACAGTCTAGCAGGTTTGGGAACCATGATCTGTCCCTGACCAAACCAAAATTGGTAGGGTTGGGTGTTTGTAGGCTCACAATAGCTCTGTTTATGAGTTCCATCATGATGGACTCCATGGCCTTGCAGATCAGGCTTAATAGGCTTATAAGACAATAGTTCCTATGGTCTGTTGTGCACCAACACTTGTGGAGTGTGCCAAATGTTGCTGTAATGCATTCAACAGTTTCATATCCTGTACAGAGGGTGAGTCTCAACAGACTGTTCAGGTGCAGGGTCTGTTTGTTTTGGAGTTCACATATGACACAGCTAGGGAAGCCATGTCATCCCATAGACGCCGTGTTTTTAGGTTTGGAAAGTACTGTTTAACCATTGTATATGTGATTTCTGGGTTTTCACAGTCTCCAGGTATGATAATGGGACTTTTTGTCAGTGTGGGGGGGGGGGTAAATATGTATGACCTGTCTGTACTGTTGCCTATCATACTGGCTTGAGGCATACTACTGTACTACAGAACTTAGCTTCCAATTCCACATTTATTAGTTTGTGACTTCATAGCCTACCCAACCCACATCACACTGCCTAGCCTGCTGTTATCTGTCTGCATAGGCCTGGGGGGGGTGGGGAGTTCAGAGGGCATGATACAGCATTTGTTTGTGTTTGCATTAGTCTACAATTGCCCTGCTGTGTCTGTGCCAGTGAAATGCTGTCATGGCTTAGTGGTTCAGTACTGCATCTATAGTGCACAGTATCCTGAGTTTGAGCCCTGTCACTGCTTTTTATTTTCCTGCTGGGCAGACCTGACTGGTTAAGGTACAGTAAAGCAGGTGTGAGCGTGTTTAGCCGACTTTGCCTGACTTTGCCCAACGTTGCCCAACATTGCCCGACATTGCGCTAGTTTGTGCGGCACTCAGCTCCGCACAATTGTGCTTAAATATGCTAAATACTGGTAAAATGTGCTTAACACTGCTTTATATTGCTTAATATAGGGCAATCATGCCTCAGGTGGTGCTGCAGGGCTGCCTATGTCGGATGCACATAATACACTCCCTATACATGTTTGAAACAGGTAGTGTCAAGTTAGGCATCCCTTTTATTGTATGTGCGAGTTAGAGAGAGGTGTCATTTCCAGGGTTCCTACTGAGTCAGTGTATGTGCTATGCGTTGCCTCTTTGCCAAGGTCAGGGCATACTGGGCATGCCTCCTTCTGCCTACTGGGGCAGGCTCAGGTCATTCCTCCTCCAAGTCACACTGTGCCTGTGCAGGCCTTGGCAATGGTGGGGGGCTGTTTGGCCCTGCCCCATGCTGTTCCTGCTGCAGCTGTTTTTGCAGGATCATATTGTGTAGCATGGCACATACCATGACAATATGGGTACATGTAGTTGGTGAGTACTGCAAGGCTCCACCGGATGTGTCCAGGCACCGGAACCGTGACTTGAGCATCCCAAACACACGCTCGATTATGTTTCTTGTTTGTGCATGTGCCTCATTATGGAGTTTTTGTTTGGGTGTGTGTGTATTTCTGCTGGATGTCATCAGCCACGGCTCCAGTGCGTATCCAGCATCCCCCACTAGGTGACCATCAGGGATGTCCCCATTGGCAAATCTCTTGTACAGCTGCGTCAGATGTCAGATGTGGGAATCGTGATAGCTTCCAGGGCAGCCAGCACATACATTCATTATTATGCCCTGGGCATCACACACAACCTGGCAGTTGATGGAGGGGAAGCCCTTGCAGTTGATGTAGACACTACCCCGCTCACCAGGTGGTGCTTTGATGTGTATGTGCGTGCAGTCTATTTCACCCACCACCTCAGGGTATTCCGCTATTTGGTGGAAGAGATACATATTGCTGGCCAATGCCTCACTGGAATTGGGGAAATATATATGCTCACCAACATGGCATCCAGGAACTGGTGCAGTACCCTGGATGCTGATGCCTGTGAAACACCCATCATATCACCAGTTGGTCTCTGGAAGGTACCTGTAGCTAGTATTCGTAGTCCAACACATACCTTGGTATCCACTGTGATGGGTTCCCCTTTGTTGGTTCTGTGTGTGAGGCGTGGCTGGCACAGCTCAACAATTTGCTGCAGGAGGTCTCTGTCCATTCTATAGCGCTCCACTATCTCCAGCTCATGCAGCCCCTGGTAGGTTACCCTGGGTCTGTACACTCTTCTCTGTCTCCTCACTGTGGGTTGCTCAGCAGCATTCACAAAATCACCACCCTCAGCACCTTGCACATGTTGGTTTATAATAGCAATGGCAGCCCCTAACATTTTGTCAGCCTTAAGCTTTTTGAGTTTTCACTCTTTCTAAACTGCAGTGTTGCAGAGTTCTTGTGAGAAAACAGGTTAGACTGCTGTTTGCAGAATTTAAATTGCTGAGCTGGGCTGGGCTAGTTGACTGCCTGTGTAATTGGCTGATTGTGATATATTTCACCTGGCAGCTCTGCTAGTTCTCCTTGGTTAACTTCCTACTACTTATTTTCCTTCCTTTTTCCCTTTCTGTTTCCACAAGGGGGAGCAGCGTGCAAACAAGTGCAAACTAGGGCACACTCGCCTACACGTGTGCACACGTGCGCACACGCTGTGTGCCCGTTTGCAAGAAATTTCTGATATATCCACGGTGTACATCTTTGGTTTCTTGTTTTCAGCTACTACCACTGTAAACACACCTCTTGCAATCCTGAGCAACTCAGGGCAAACACATGCCACTGTGCTCCAATCACCTTACAGTCTTTCAGACATACCCCCTCATGATTTCACCTATCTTCTACTCGACTACTACCCTACTCCTACACTTACACTCTAGGGACATGGCTCACATGCAAGAGAAAGTTGGGATTCACTATCTTTATCCTCAGTTGCATAGGATTGCCTACTAATGCTTGGTTACATCTCTCACACTGAGCTTCCCCCCCTTAGCAACCACTACTCAATGGCCATACTGTTTGCAGCCTGCCATTCACCTGCATGGCAGGACAAGCTTTTTAGTGTAAAAGCACATTTGTGGATATTTTTTCCTTTTTTTCATTTAATTTAAAGCGCAGAATGTTTGCGCGATGCTGCACTATGGTTAAACATCGGCGATCGGGGAAAAAAAATAACATTGGATTTTGAGGATTTACAACATTTGCAAATGCAGTGGGCTTATATTTGGCCATTGGTATGCTTCCTTAACTAGATGCATCCTTTATTTGGAGCTGTCATAGCTCCGTTTAGCTATTTGCAGAACGGTACTCTATTACCAACGGAGTACAATTCTGCAGATAACACTACTCTTTTTTTTACATAATAAATCTTTGTTGTTATATTATTTTCAAACACAAATAAGAACAAAAATAACATATATTCACAAATTAAGCATTAACTAATATCACTAATAACCACACTCTATATACAATATTTACAAGAATGCTTCCATGTAATACAGTTAAATATAAAAAAGCATAAGAATAAATGCAAGTAATAGACAGTTGATTACTAAATTCTCTCCACACACATAAATAATTATTAATATTTCCAAGTTGAAAATACTATGCTAGTATAATATTAAAAATCTGTTCCCAAATTTTTGGATTATTAACATTTTTATCTTGTGGGTTTAATAGTAATTTATGAGCCAATATATGTTTTGTCGCTAGAAATCTAAAGTTCTGCCATGAAGTTTTAGATGGGTCTGACCAATATGAAGCTATATAAAGCTTCATTAATAGAAAAATATTAATATATATAATAATTTGTGATTTAGGGATCTCTCTCGGGGGAATATGCAGAATCATAAATTTCCATGATAACGTTGTACTCTGGTAACCCACTTTTTGAAGTTGGATCTTAAGGGAATTCCAAAGTTTGAAAATACATTTACAACTCCAGAACATATGAAGAAGATCAGCTTGTTGATTCTTACAGTATGGACAAGTTGGTGAATTTTTGGGATTAAATTTATGCAGGGTAAGACGTGTATAATATGCATTGTTCCAAATCATCATCTAGGTATATATTAATTTTTGAAGAGAAGTAGATTTGATGGTCAAGTCAATTGCTTTTCACATATTACTTCTATCTGTCAGTAAGATCTTTCTCTTCCCAGTAGTTTGATAACAAAATTTTATCATGAAATTGAAATTCTTTAATTAATTGATTTGCTGTCGTGATATATTTAAGATCCTGTTGGAGAGCTTGCCACAACAAAGAGCATCTATTAATAGCCTCTTCTTCTGGTTTAAAACTTTTAAAATAGCTTATAGTGAGTTCTCTAATTTGCCTCAGAATAACCAGATAATTTTAGGTAAGTTAAGTTCTTGTCTTATTTGGTTGGCCGAACTGTCAAGATGTTTATATATATATCAATCAAAGTTAGATTAGCTATCAATGGAAACTTGTTGAGATCAATTAGTTGATTATTCAATTTTAAATTAGGATTCTTATGAAAGGGTTTAAAAACTATCATATGTTGAACCAAATCTAATAAATGAAATAAATTATGTAAAGAGAGTATGTTCGTTTTGATGTGTTCAATAATCCCATAGAATTTCAATGTATCCTTACCTAAAAAAAGTATTGCTTTAGGATTGATATTTAACTTTAGAATATATTTATAATTCAGAACTACCCAAGGTGGTGTCCACTTAGTATTATTTATATCATAATTGGCAATTCTTAAAATTCTATTAGAATTTACAAATAAATAATACATTTCAAAATTAGGTAATTCCAGTCCTCCTCTATTTTTTGGGGTCATTAATTTATCATAAGATATCCTGGTTTTCTTTGGTTCCCAAATGAATTTAGTCAATTCTTTATGAATCCATTTAAAAAACGACTTCGAAAGTAATAAATTGGCTGACCTAAAAATATACAGTAATCGTGGTAATATGTTCATTTGGATAATTGAAACTTTTGCTAATACTGACAGTCGTAAATTTTTCCATCTCCCAAAAAAAGAAATTATTTGTTCCCAGATTGCTTTAATATTATTATTATAAAAGTCTTTATTATCAGTAGAGAACTCAATACCTAGATATTTAATATTTTCTTTAAATGATACCTGTCCCACTAAGGGCAATAACGAAAAGGGTTTAGGTGTCTTTAAAGGGAAGATATTGTTTTTTTTTCAAGTTAATTTTATAACTAGACACTTTTGAGAACTCATTAACAGCCTTCAATAATTTTTCAGTATCTGATAATGGAGATGCACAATAGATGCTAAGATCGTCAGCAAAAGCTGCCATTAATATTTTAGTTCCATAAATTATTGGGGCATTATGATAAACATTTTGTTTAACATATAATAACGATGGTTCAAGATAGATATTAAATAATAAAGGGGACAAAGGGCAACCCTGGCATGTTCCAGTCTTAATCTGTATTCTTTTAGAGAAGTTTTTATTAATATACAATGTAGTATAGGGATTACTATAGAATATTTGTAACATTTGGACAAACTCATGTGATATATTAAAATACGGTAAAAGATCAAACAAGAAATTTGTATCAACCCTATCAAAGGCTTTCTGGGCATCAATTATAAGGGCATAAATATTTAAATTATTTTGCTTAGCATGCTCTAACATAGTATGTAGTGTGAGTGTATTATCACTGGTTTGTCTACCTGCCATAAAACCAGTCTGTTCTTTAGAAATGATATGAGTCATGATTCTCTTCAGTCTAGATGCTATAATAGAGGTTAGAATTTTCATGTCTACATTTATTAATGATATTGGTCTATAATTATCTGGATTTTGAGGATCTGAATTGGCTTTATGTATAAAAATAGTTTTTGAGGCGTTAAGGTGTGGATCATTAATTTTATTCCTAATTATGTAGTTAAACACAACTGAAAGTATCTTACCAAAAATATCTGCAAATTTTTATAAAATTCCACTGTCAAGCCATCAGGACCTGGTGATTTATGTGATTTCATATGCTGAATTACATATACTATTTCTTCTTCAGATATCGGTTTAACCAAGTCATTTTGAATGTCCTCTCCTATTGTTGGAAACTTAATTGACTGTAGAAATTGTTCATAATTCCTGTTAGGAGTCATATCCTTTTGTCCAGCATAAATATTAGTGTATATTTTCTCAAAGATATTAAGAACCTCCTCAGTTTTAGAATATATTTTATTATTAAATTGTATTTCCGAAATCTGCATGATTGGTTTTGTTTGATTAATGATCCTAGCTAACGCTCTTGATGGTGTTTGAACATGACTGGCATACCTCACTAACGTCTTGTACTCTTGAAATGTTAATCTACTATTCTGAAGTAAAAAGAGATCCTTTTAACATTTAATCAGTTCCTTCTCTGTTTGCTCATTAAAATCTCTAATCAGTTCTTGATCAAGTAATTTAATTTTTATTTCTAAAGTTTGAATATCTTTGTTTAATATCTTTTTATAATAAGATGCTTTTTGCAAAAGTGTCCCTCTTATTTGAGCTTTAACTGTTGCCCATTCAATATCTGGGGCAAATTGTTGTTTCTCCATGAAAACACCAAAAAGAACAAAAACATCAATTCTTCAAAACACACCATGAAATAAGTAGTCAGAGAGTGGAGCAAAGAGAAGTAACAATGTTGAATCATTGAAAGTTGGGTGTATTTACATTTCCATGTGTGCACATTAGTAGTAATGCTATATGTTCAAAAGTTTTTTTTGGTAATTTATAATGACGTGAATCATTTTAATTAAGTTATGTAATATTAAAATTTGTAGTTAGTATTTACTAATTTTGATAAAAAGATTGAATTTAAATGTTATATATGCTGTATTTTGTCACAGTGTTGATAGGGTTAAAACATTTGATGAGCTGATTGATTAATTATCTTAATTGATGAATATATAAAAAGAGAATGTGTAAGTCTGTAAGTTTGTTCCATTGAAGGTGAATTGCCGAGGTACCAGGACAGCAAATTGTTGTTTCCCTAAACCAATCAATAAGTCTTTCAGGTACTTTGTAATTTCCAGTATTATATCCTCCTTATTCAATAGATTTGGATTAAGAGACCAATTATAACCTCTTTGTCTCAAAGTATCTTTTTCCCCCTTAGTAAAACTCAATGAAATTTTAGAATGGTCTGATATATAACGGGCATGTACCATAACTGTAGGTTCTAGATTGATCAATACTCTTGAAATCAGGAAGAAATCAATTCTGGACCACATTTTATGACATGGGGAATAAAAGGTAAAATTGCTTGTACTATTATCGTTATTCAGATAATGAAATGGATCATATAATTGAAAGTCTTCTTTAAGATCATTCAGTGCTAATAGAGCATGCTTGTTAAATGCTCTTTGTGGACAAGATCTATCCAACTTCGGATTCTGGTAGGTATTCCAATCACCTCCAACAATTACATAATATCTATCAAATTGTGTTAAAATTGAATATAGTGATGCTATAAATAGTTGTTGGCCATTACAGGGAGCATATATATTTAAAAGTAAAATAGGTTTATCAAATAAGGTAGACGAAAGAATAACATAGCACCACCGTCCATTTTTATCTGTATTAGAATCTAATATATTTTCCTTGTATTGATATTTAATAATTATGGCTACCCCAGCACTATTTGACTTACCTTCAGATACTACTACTTCTCTAATCCATTTCTTTTTTTTAACATTACCCCATTGATCATTCATTAAATGCATTTCTTGGAGTAGGATAAACCACGCCTTAGCCTGCAACAATACATGTAACACCAGTTTCCTCTTCTTCAAGTTCTGGAGCCCTTTAACGTTCCATGAATCTACTTCCCACATTTCAAAGATTCACTGTAAGATGAAAGTTTTGGAGAGAGAGCATGGAAAAAACAAACAACAGTAAATTCAAAACCATACATAATCTGGAAGCAATCCTTATATCCTGTCCTCAACCAGTGCATACCCACTCTAACCCTAGACCAGGAGATGAATAGGTCCTGTATAATATAAAATGACAAAAGGTTTAAAAGAAACAACAGATATAAAAACACCACAATGTAAAATTTCACACATGTATCACAATTAAGACCTATAAAACCTAACTTCACTATGACAAAGCCTAAACTAAACATTCCCTAACAAACACTGCCATAAACTACATCTCTTTGGTTATTTACTATTTAAACAAATCAAATTAAAAATGTAACAGTAGTACATGTAAAAAGAATAAAGTAAAAAAGAATAATGCATTTTCAGTAGGTTATAATAATGCACTTTCAGTTGGATTAGCTATATATACGTAAACCACATGCATTAAAAGAGAGAAGAGAAAGAAAAAAAAAATACATACTAATATATAACCCTATATTAAAGCAAATAGACAGCAAATTTATTAATATCCTTTGTTATACATTCACCTTATACTAGTTTCATAATAAGGCAAGCTTCTAACTAAATAAAATAATGAAAATAGCACAAAACATTAAAAACTATGCTGACAGGTTAAATAAACATTGCTAAATCCCTGCACCCTCTCTAAATAATATAACTACAAAATGTTGACTGAAAGTTAATAAATGAAGTTCCTAACAAGTTCCTATGTGCTTAAATTACTATAGAACAGTGTTATTTAATGTTAAACAAGCAAGAGAGTGTTTAAAACAGTTCTCTTCGGTTTTCCAAACCAGGAAGTCCTGTAAAATGCTTGCGACGGGGGGCCACTTTTGCAGACGGACTCCCGGAAGTGCCACAACAAAATCTATACCCTCAACAGCATTTTAAGCACTTCCTGTCTTCCTCCTCATTGAAAACAGTTCGTAGAAGCCATAAAATGTCAGGAAACAAGTGCAGGAGACCAAGATAAGGAAAAGCAAACAGTTTTATTGCTCAGGAATAGGCCTAAGCTTCACAAATGCAAACAAAAGATTACCCAGTCCTCGAAGCACAGTAAACATAGCAGCATGCCAGTCCCAGCAAAAGTTCAATTCAAGTCTCTGATGCAGGTAAAGCCTTGAAAATTTTAAGAAACAGATTTCTTGCCTCATTTTTGGTGGAAACAGAATGTTTATCCCCCATCCACTGTGAATATAAGCATATTAGGATATTTCATTTGAAACTTCATTTGTTTGTCAATAAGAAATTTGCAGTAAGGAGACAGAGACTGTCTAGCCTGTCTGATCTGTATAGGTAGATCCTGTGTCAGAGATATTTTATTGTTTTTCCACATAATATAGCCTCCACCTTGTTTTGCAGTAATAAGTATTCTATTTACATCTTGATAATTAAGCAGTTTAACATACACAGGTCTAGGAAAATTAGATGCTTGTACCTCTCTCAAAGCTCTGTGTGCTCTTTCCATGATGATTTGTTTCACAGTATCAGAATCATTTAAAAGCACTGCAAATATTTGTAGTATGGATGGAATCAGTTCATTATACTGAATGGATTCAGGAATCCCTCTGACAATGATATTGTTTCTCCTGGATCTTGCTTCTAGGTCTGTAAGCTTACTTTGTATAGCCTGTATATCCACATCATGCAGATTAGTTTTTTTTCCAGTAAAACTAATTTGTCCTCAGTATCAGAAATTCGAGCCTCTGTCTTATCCATTCTTTCCAGCAACTGAGTACATGAAATTCCAAATGATTGTATTTGACAAGTCAGTTCTTTTAAAGCTTCTTGTATAGGCAGAAGTGCAGTTTTGATATCCTCCATATTTAAAGCTTGATCAGCTTTAGTTTTAGTCCCTAGTTTCTGTTGTTCCTGTGCTTTAATAGTTTTTTGTCGTTTAGTAGTCACATCTTTTTCTAGTGATTGCAATTCCGATAATTTTGTTTTAGTCGTAGTTATATCCATGCTTTTGTCTTCTTTTGACATCTTATTGGAACATAAAAAGTTGCAATATAAAAAGCACACGGTTCCTTTGTGTATTCCTCTCTGCAGAGCTAGCTAATCTGTTGTAATCCAATGAAATATATTCCTTTTTTCCATTTTTTCTTCTCAATCCAGGATAAATAAGTGTAGTTAGAGTAAGTTTATCGAAGTTTTGATGTTGAAAACTTTGTAGTATCCACTCAGGGTTTTGATTTCCTCAGGTTAAATGGAGAGCTGCAGTTCAGCAGTGTTCACAGAACGGCAGCCATCTTTGAATCCATATAACACTACTCTTACACGGACAGGTTAGTGGTTCCTGGATCGCAACTTTATCTCATTTGCATAGCTTTCAGCAGCAAATGAGGTAATTTGCATACCATAACACTGTCCTTGCAAAAGTAGCTTTAGAAGCTCTCATGCACGCCCCTACCGGCTATTGCTGAATCGCTCGGCAGACATATTGCCTGTCTGCCATATTACACTGTTCTTACACTCCGTGTAAGCCTTCGTAAATCCGGCCTAGTAACTATTAAATTTGTAATATTTTATAAATAACTTACAATATCTCAGCAACCACTCAAGTTACACTTATATAGTCAACAGCATTTTATTCATTCATCTGATAACTTTCTTATAAATATAAATAGTTCTGTCTGTACTATTTGGTTGAAGAGATACTTAGAAAACATGAAATTGATGACAGTATAAGTAAATATTATACAAAACATCATTAATATCTCTTTACCTGAACTAAACTTTAAGGAAATCTTTTAATACTCTGTTTGTAGCACGGATTTTGAATTATTAGTTCAAATATATACAAGCAATATTTAATGCCTAGAGGTGTCAGTAGGGTGTAACTGAAGAAACACCTGGAAATATCACTTGGCTATAATGAGTTAATGTAGTTTGGTAGTCTGTTTCATGTATCAGCTACTCTGTCAGAAAACCAATTAGTACACTTCTCATTCCTATATTATATTCTGCATAGGTTGTCTGATTTGTCTGACAATTCTCTACTACTTTTTAAAAAACTCAATTATTCCCAGACATATTTCTCTAAATATCCAATACATCTGGATATGGTCTCCTTTTAATTATCTATATAAAACACTGTACACTTCAGATATTTTAGTCTTTCATAATAACTTAAATGTTCGCACCCTTGGTATATTTTCACTGTACTCTTTCCAGTTTACTCATGCTTATTTTCTTAAAAGGTTTCCACAACAGAAAAGTAAAGTCATGGGTTTGTACAACTTCAGCTTGTCCTATTCCCGTTTCCCTTAAAGATAAGTTTAACAAGTACTTGTCTCCAGTCTTTTGGAATCTTTCCAGACTTAAATGGCCTAGTGAATAACAGATGTAATGGTACTATAAGGTCATGCTGAAGTGTTCTCAGTTCATCATTATTCATTCTGTCTCCTCCCAGTGCATTGTTTGGGTCCAGTTTGTGTAGTTCTTTTTTAATATAATCTTATTTAATTTCAGTATCTGAATTTCCATGGATGATACTAGGACAATTGATCATCCCCTCTGCAGAGCCAAACTGCTTTTCATAAAATGTTTTAAATATATATAGAATTTGTTGTATGTGAGAATAAATTTTAAAATGTACACACATTTTATCAGTTTGCATGACTTTACGCCTCCCTTATCTTATGTATCTATAAAACATTTTCTTATTATGCTCAATATCTGTACGTGGTGGTGCAGCGGTGGCATTGTTGCCTCACAGCAAGAGGTTCTCCTGTTCGATTCTCGGCTTGGGTTGGGAGCACCTTCTGTGTGGAGTTTGCATGTCCTCCCCGCGGTCGAGTGGGCGTTCAAAGACATGCGTTGAATGGGTGTGTCTTTCTTGAAGGTTGGGTGTCAGGCTGGCAACTCGGCACCATAAAAAACAACTGCCAATCATTAGTGGACCGGAGTTCCGCTGTGGCGACCCCTAACCGGGAAAAGCTGAAAGGCAAACAACAACATTATGCTCAATATCTTTATATAAATTTTCTTGATCTTGTCTGACACTGGGTTTAATTTGTCTGTCCTGCTTGTATGTTTCAGTTTTCAAAGTTATAGTTCTGCCTCTTTTCCATTCTGTATATTTTTTTGCCTCTTACCTTAATCAGGTATATTGTTCTTATGGAAATGTATCCTCCTAATTTTGTGTGCCTTGATCCTGATATTAAACATTTTTTGACTGTTTGCATAACATTTCTCTTTTAAAACTTGCCACATTCCTTGTGCAGATTTTCCACTAAATCCATCACTCCAATTAGTTTTACATACTGACTGTTTTGCTTCCATATAGTATGTTATTAATCTTCTGCACATTGGTTTAGATTTCAGTTTGCCAGAACTATCTATCAGCAATTTAACCTTTATAACCCCATGATCACTGCACATCAACAATGGTAAAAAATGATATGAAGTAACAGTCATTTCCTTAGGTACACAAACAATGTCTAGTATGTTCCATTCCCTGGAAGGCTTTTTTATAATCTGAAGCAATTGAAGACACACTGTAAATAATTTCCTTACTAATGTTGTTGAATCAATATTGTTCCAGTCTGTTTCTGGTAAGTTTAAATTCCCAGCAACTATTATTTTTTCCTTCTGTGTTTCCTGCAAAAAATGTATTTATTCCTGTAGGTCACCAGCACTTGACCTCGCTGGTCTATACACTCCAACAATTGTTATATATTCCAGGATTGTCTTTATTGCCACAGTTGCACAATCTACAGTACTGTTGTCAAAACTGAACATGCAATAATCACAGAGCTCATTAAAATCTTTAATCCCTGTCATAACCCCTCCATCTGAATTTTTATGTCTGTTTCAGTAAAAACATTTATACCCTAACAGAGCTGTATTTCATATATCCGTCACTGTTATACTGTTTCCCATTCTCATACCTTTTCAATGCTCCACACTTTGTGGCGTGTTTTAATTTTAACTGTTGCATTCATTTCAGTTCTGCTACTCCAATTTGTCCCTAGACAGCCCCTCTGCTCCTTTATTCAATTGTAGACTCAAAGAGGGAAGAGCTCACTTAAAGCAAAATGGAATCATTCAACAAGAAGTGACCAATATCATAGTACAAAAGGAAGCCATGTTGTCCTGAAACTGATCATATTGGTTTACAATATTTCTTTCCTGTCACTTAACTTGGTACTGCTACTAGATTTCTAACATTCCATTTGGAGGCTGATTCTGATACTACCTGCAAGTGCTATGCTGTTCATGTGAGCAAATCTGAAAGAGACAGAAGATTTTAGTTTGTTTTTAAAGAAGAACTTCAGAGCTGATGAGCTTTCAGCTGACTAGGTTTGAGGTTCTATTAATGAAAAAAAGAACATGCGCAACAGGCTGCCTCTGCACACTGGTACCATCCAACTCCCACCTCAAGTCTAAGCATAACTCATAACACTCAACTCACCTTGATTTTGTATCATAGTTTTGGTCTGTTCCTTGTAGAATATAAGGTATTCTGGAAGATTATTGAGGACTGCAATCACTAAATAATAGACATTTGAGTTTCAGACTTCAAATCCATCAGAATAGGCATGCTAATGCAAAACCTGTGGTTCTATTGTCTAAGTATGTAAGAGCAATATTTAAAATATGTCTCTGATCTTGGGATTCTGACCCTGAATTTGGAACTTTTCCCTTCATTATTTTCTGCTTTGGACTTTGTGCTACGAGGTTGAGAGTTATGTCCAAAATCTGTTATTACTGCCTCCAGACAAGATGCTGTAGTGGTGTACACCTTCTTATCAACAGGTAAGATGCATGTTCATATTTATTATTTTCTTTTGCTGAAATTCATTTATTTTCTTTCTAGCTGAATTAAATGTTTAATTAAATAAGGACAGAACATTATGCTATAATCTTCAATAACTCTTGCTAACAGTTTCTAGAGGAGAATTGATATTTATGAATGTTATGGCTTGCAAGATTAAATGTATTACCTCAAACAAATTTTTCATATTACCAATTAAGTAGATGTTTATTGCTTTATCTATGAAGGGGGGAGCAGATTATGCCTGCTTATCCACCTGGGTGGTGGTGGTAGTGGTGTTGAGTGCTGATGAAGTAATTTTACAACACTCGTACATGTACAATTTGTTACAGTACAGTAATGATACAGTTTTTTTCTGCTACAACTGTTAGATGTGCCTCTGTAAGTACCACAAGGGTCCTTATTTTGTAGGTAGTACCTGTAAAGAGGGCAAATTTACACATTTGTGTTTCTACCCTACAGGTCCATGTTTTGTTCCTACTCACATTTTGAGTGCTATGATTTTGGGCACTCTGCTGTAATTGTTTGATGGTCTTCTGCTGTGATTCTGAAAGCTAACAGGATGAGAGATATGCTAATTTTGTTTTTATTATGTTGTGTTTTTTACTGCCATATGCTTTTACATACATTCACTTCTTCAGTTTAATATATTATCCATCTCATTCCAACTTCCATTGATCTTTATACATTCACAGCTTTGATAAAGGCAGGTCTATATCCCTTCCCCTTGTTTGAATATTTTATAACAGAAACTAATCTATTTCTTAATAATGAATCATGCAACTCCTCACTTACCCAATATTTGCCTCAGTTCTTCAGTTCAGTTACATTTGCATCTATTAATCTTTGCAGGAAATCGTGCTGAGAATAAATTGTGATTCTTTCTTGACTAATAGCAGTTCCTGAGCTTCTCTTTAACTGCCTACTATTTTAACTTTCTCTTATAGAAAAAGTAAAAGAATTGAAGACCATCAAGTCTTCTTTACCAGCAAAGTGAAAAAATATGACACACTGCACTTTTACCAGGCTCTCAGCTATTCCACTATTTATTTATTTACTTCATTAATGTTCATTAGACAATGGGCAAGCAGTACATCAGTACCCTGATTGGAGAAAGAATGTTTTCCAGCAGGGTATTAATATACAAGTAATGCCCGCTGAGCAGAACGAGCCCGCCACTTCACAGCAACATATCAAGCCGCCACGGAGCTCCAACTGACAAAACAGAATGGCTGCCATTATTTTATGCTCGCTAAGCAGCTCTTTTGCTGTTTAGCGAGTGTAAAATATAAAAAAGTAGACAACTAAAAAATGGTGTGTGTGTGTGTGTGTGTGTGTGTGTGTGTGTGTGTGTGTGTGTGTGTGTGTCTATGACTGTGTTTGAGTGTATGTGTGTATGTCAGTGAAAGTGAAAGTGAGCAAGTTGTTATTTTACACTTGCTAAACAACACCTTTGCTGTTTAGCAAGTGTAAAATAAAAAAAGAAAAAATTTAAATAAAGCATGCGTGTGAGAGTGTATATGTGTATGAGAGTAAGAGAGAGACAAGTGAAGCAGAAAAGTGTGTGGTTGTTTCTGTCTGCAAGTGTGCATGAATGCCATCACTTTATATCTCTGAAAAGTTTAAGATGGCCTGAGCTACCCCACATGCTTCAAATATTACAACTACAAATTGCACACAGTATCCTAAATAGCCCCAACTCCTACCCTGCCCTTACATCCATAATTACACCATACACAGCCAACTGTGACATCAGAAGCACACTGCAAAACCTTCTGCAAGTGACCAAGCCAAACAAAAATATTGGAAAAATACTTTACAGTCATTCAATTGCATACTCAGGAAACAAACGTCCATTGTCCCTTTGCTCCACTACCAAAAGTAGCAAATTCAAAAAGCAACTAAAAATTCATTTCCAACATGCATGGATATGTACTTGTCAGGAAATTACCTAATGAAATTTTCTTCTTCTCTCAGTTAACATATTTGCCTGGTATCTACCTAAACTGTATACATATATTACTCTCTCTGCAGTTAGGACCCATGTTATTAAATGCATCTTTGCTGTACTAAGTCATGAAGTTTCTCTGAATTTTTTTTTTTTTTTTTTTTTTTTTTTTTAGGCTTTGCTACATTCCTTGTAAATAACTTAATGCAATGAACTTATAGCTTCCAAGAGTTGTTAATCTTTGTAAAGCTTTCAAAGCGATGTATGCCCTGTGACAGGCAAAGCCAATATAGTTAGGCACAAGTGTGTAAAGTTACATGCCCAATGCGCTACATAATTTGTAAGACAGAATATTCTTTTTTAATGTTTTTCTAAATTTCTTCACTTGACTTTATGATCTGACAATATATTTTTGGTTTACATTTATGGCTTTATATGATGTAATTTTAGTAAATAAATTAACCCTGTTCTAGCAGTAGGAATACCTTAGAGTTCCCAAAAAGTGGAGTTCCCCCTGCAGTATCATGCTGGATGGAGACAAAGGTAATCAGCCTTGTCAGATTCTGACATTTCTGCTTTGAAATAATTTTTCTGTAAGCAGTCTGCATGATGCAGGAACAGGAACTATATTAGACAATATAGACAAGAAGTCTGAATTGGTGATGTTACTCTGTACATAAAAACACTGCAAAGATTGTGGGTAGAGAAAAAGTACATAAATATTGTATAAATGCAACCGCTGATTTTCATCTTGCAACAGAGTATGAATAATATCAGGCGGAATAATATGGTCCCAAATGCCACCCCCTACCACTAGATTAAGTTAATTAAAGTAATGATTTCTTATGCACTGATGAAATGCAGGAAAAATAAAATAACTACTAATATTTCGCATGCTCAGCTTTATGAAATGGATATTAAAGAAATGTTTTTGTAAGTTTCCAAAACACATGAATGTTATGATCCAGGTGATGTTACTCTGTCTGAAGGAAGACTTAATTTCTATGAAAACAAAATTGCTTATTGTAAACAATCAGTAAAATGCAATAAATTTTAGCCTGGCACACAAGTATCAGTTATGGATAACTACCTATCATACGGAAACCAGTAATGTTCAGACAATGCTAATTCACTGCATTTTCAGTCTTTCTGTCAGTCTGCAAACCTTTTCACAATGTTCCCTTGGTAAGGACAAATGTTACATTGTTCTGCCAGCCCATGTTGGGAAAGTCTACCTTCTGTTTTTCAATACTTGGATAACAGAGTGACTGTAATAAAATCAGGAGCCCTGGTTCTGCTGAAATGGTGGCATTTTCTGATCTACCTTAAAATTAGTAAACTTTGTATCAGGATACAACCCAAATGTTACTAGGACAATAACTTGTTTGTTGTAGAAGATGGCAAGCAAAAATCTTTCCTACTGAAATGCTTTTTTTTTTTCAAATATAATTTTTATTTCAGTTTTCCTTTAACTAAAATGAACAGTGCAGTACAAGATGATAATAAACATAACAATGTAGTTACATTGAATTGAAAAACAAATATCAACAATATAAAAATATGGGAACAAATTTTTAATATTGTTTTGGCTTAGAGGTTACTATCCACTTTTTCTCGGGAACCAGAGTATAGTCTAAATCAACCTTAGATTAGATAGAGAATGTACAGAAAAGACAGATTGTTGGCTTTGATCTGTTAATGTTGGATTTTTTTTTTATTATTTTCCTTTTGATTGTTAGTGCTGTACCTTTGATCAATACATGAGGTTGATATATATGTGAAATTAACCAATGGAAGCATCTTGTATATATTGTATATAATGTGTGAATTTGTAATATGGTTGTAAAAAAATAATAAAAAAATGATTATTGAAAAAAAAAAAAGAATTGAAAAACAAATGCATAAAAAATACAAGGTATATGAGATAACTGACTTTAATAATATAGAAAGGCAAATAAAGAAAATAAATGAAAAAAACAGACATTCTTTTAATTATAATCGACATTTATAAAAGGTGAGCATGCCTTGTAGTGTTGAATATGACTTAAATTTCAGACACGTTATCTAACAACTGGTCATTAATACTAATAATATAACGTTAAATGTTGTTATTTTCACAGGAGAGGGAGTATAACCATATACCTGTACCTATCAAAGCAACTGTTTACATTATTTACACTGGATTGTCACTCATGCAGGTTGTCTTAGAAAAGTTTATATGCTGATAATTTTTACATGTGGCAGTAATAGAAACAAATGCCTATGTACTACAGGACATTGATAAACTGAATCGATATAGCACAATCCTCTGGTAAAAGGTTGATAGTAGCCTTTATATGGAACTGTGTATGAAAATCACTATTTAATGGGGAATAGTAAAGAAAAATAAAGTGCTCTAGCTAGCTTAGTGAGAATCTAGCTAAGAACCTCTATAAGTCTTTTCCAGTATTTCTGGATATAGGTTAACTTCTTGTGGCTTACTGTTCTTAGTTTATTTGCTAGTATGTATTTGATAGGTATAGATTTGAACTCTGCCCAAGAAGTTTTAGATTTGTCAAGCCAGTTAAGGGCTATATAGGATTTCAGTGTTGTGCACAGTGTTACAATAATATGTTTAGACTCAAATGTATATAAACTGGGGAAAATGTTTAATATTGCCAATGATGGCTTTAAAGAATTAGGCTTTGATAGGTTTTAAATTAAAATGAATTTGTTACACAGCACACAAAACTTTGACAATGGAAAAAGCACCATAGTTAATAAGAGTAAAGAAGATATGGGAATGATACAAGAGTGAAAACCAGTGGTCAGTGCTGTACCTCATCACCTGCTGTGGTCTTGCAAGCTGCACTCTTGAAAAGGGGAGAAAATGGATTCCTTTCAAAGAATGGTGCTCACCTGAGGGAGTTTATGAAATGAGAAAATACTACCAATAGTCAAAGTGTGAGTGGGACAGAAAGACAGAAATATGTTATCCTGGCAGCAGAATATTGCATAAATACAATACTATAGTCCTTAAAAGGCAGACTTTCTGCCTCTTTTGTTTGTGCATGTATGTATGTATATATATATATATATATATATATATATATATATATATATTTATTTATTGTTATGTACCATTTGCTTGCTTATCTGTTTGTTTGTAAGTTTATTAACTGTGTACATAAGCTAATTTGAAGACTGTTTTAACCATAGGCTGAGCCATAGGCATTAAATAAGAAAACATGAAAATGTCACACAAGAGAGACTGATACAATGAGCAGTCAGAACATAAAGAGAGGGCAGTGTGTTCAGCTAATGTACAACTGCCAAAACACAGTAATGATGTATTATGCTAGAATATGCAGACAATTTCAGTGCTACAAAACCAAGTGGGATGTTATTAACAGAGTAAATATTATCTAGGCTGCCAAGAAGAATTGATAAAGGAGAAGAAATGGTAAGGGTGTATTAAAATACTTTCAAGTACCATAAAGGGAAATATTAAATACAGAAAAGAGATGTGGCAATGAGACAGTAGCTTTCTTTTGAAGGTATTTGCTTAGTTATATTTTGAGGTGTAGACAAAAGTATATCCCAGACTTCAGATTTTAATTTGCAGAAGGTCAGTTCATCACTTTGGCATTTAGTAGGCAGTCTATCTAACACACAGCTCCATAAGCTTGTCTGGCTGTACTATGAAATGCTGACTTCCTGAAAGCTGATGAGCTGAAAGGACAAAAAAAAAAAAAAAAGCCAAAACTTGGAAATGCAAAAAACAAATCAATTTTAATTGTCTTTTTCAGGGGGAGGTTCAAGCCTCCCACGCCCCAAGCGTATATATGCTAACTTCATAGTGACATCAGCTCACACACTAAGAAATGCTACTGGCAACAATGATCTATGGAAAACAGTGTTTGGTTTGATGGCATTCATAATTATTTCTCGTGCTACTGATGCTTAAGCAATTTTACCTTGAGCATGTGCAGGGGAGTCAGCTTGGGTTATGTGTGAGTACTGAAATGCACTATTCCTCCTTTAGGGTATTAGTCATTGCAAAAGAGCTTTTACACTAATGAATTTAAAGAGAAGCAAGACCTTTACGTAATATGGAGGCAGACATTTTTTCAAGCAAGATGCTATGGTTTTCAGAGAGGCTTAATGACTAGTTATATTTTCAGATTCTTCAATGAGCGATTTGAAATTTTTGGAGTTGCTGACATGTCCTAAAGTGATAAGGAAATATGTATTGTATAATATTACCATTATCATAGCTTTTCAATAGCAAGGAAGGTTTCAGCATTAAGAAACCACGTGAATAAACAGGACATCTTGAGTTGTCCATGGACTCTATGGATTACTAATATGGTATAGTAAGAGAAGTGTCGTTGAGATTTACGACATACTTCAAAATAGTTAAACTGATAAACCAGCACAAAAAGCTGGACAGAGACGTACTGACAGGAAGCAAGAGAAGTGTCAACTTTCAGTCTGTGTCCAAGCAACATACATTTGGATAAATTACTAAGTCATATCTTAAATTAATTGATAAAAAAATCCAGTTGCTTTGAGTCCAGTAATGTCTAACCATAATGCCCTTTAATTTTATATTGCAGAAAAGCTAAACCCTCGGAGATTATTGATGACTGACACATTTACCCAATTCCAGAATCTGCCCTGCTATGACCCTACATAGTTCTCTCCTCCCCCCACATTGGAATCACTCTCAGTTGATCCTACTCACACTCTGCACACTCCCTCACTAGTACAGTTACATAGTATTTTCCTAAAGAAAAAAAAAAACAAAACATGCTGCTGTTTAATTGTTGCTAGTGTTTGTTTCTATTGTTTGCTGTGCTTGTTTACTACTGTAATGATTTATTGTACTATTTGGAGCTTTTCTCCTCGGGTCTCCACTGAAAATGGGACAGAATCCCAGTTAGACTAACCCGGTTAACAAATGTCAATGAATAATGAATATTTCAAATTCAAAGGGAAAAAAATCATCTGAAGTCAAGAGATGAAAAAGCAAATTCTGATTTTCCTGTAGCATATGTGGTAGATTTCTAAAATAAAAGGTGATTACCAATCATCTAAGCAACCTAGATGATGCTTTAAGAGGGATTATGGCCAAAACAATTTAGATATCTTAACATCTTGGGATATCAACTTTTTTTGACACCTGCCATAGTTACCTTAAACATTGTGCAGACAGTGTCTCAAATTATATATGGCCTGGACTATTCATTCCAGTCAAGGTAAGGCTGACACACACACAGTAATTTCTTAAGTGACATTGTTGCAATCCCTTTGTCTCAAGGCTAACTGCATTATGTTAAGCATTCTTGGCAAACTGCCATATTCATTGCAAAAGTGACTGCATTAATGCATGTTAAATCATTAAATTCGGGGCAAGTGACCTAGCTTCAAAGTGACTAATAGTTGTAAAGAAGAAAATCAGCTTAGCAAAACAGTTAATATGAACACAAAATTATAAACAGCATGTGTATTCTCATAAAAATGTTAAAACTCATACCGTGATATATATCGTGTAAGTTTTATACTAAACCACTTACTTCATATAAATTATTGCATTGTCTGCGTATACCTGTATTATATTAATCAAATAAGTCTATAATTGTATTAATACACAAGGAAACAATTGCAAGATGTAATAAATTCCAAATGGTGAAACCCAAAACAAAACCTTCTTTATTGACAAAAATACAGGCTAAAGCGCTTTCGACCATAAAAATGGCCTTCATCAGAAACACCTACAATCCCTGCAACAAACACTTAAATACCCTCCTATATCAAAAAATTATTCAATTAACCAATTATTCTACTTCATAAAAATAACATAGCTTAAAACACTATTATACGACACCTAAAAAACTGCAATTCTACTTGCATTTATTGTACTTTGCTTTCCTACGCAAAACTACTTTATAATTAACCCCACTATTAAGACTAGGTTTGTTATAGGCATTGAGCAGAATTTGCCATTTGAGCTCTTTATACTCAAGCTCTCCTTCTCTATCCCCATTAAATTCAGGGGAAACATTGTCTATTACTGAAAATAAAAACTTCTGGCCGCCCTTAGAACATTCTAATGTGTGCTTGAACAGTGCATTGTTATAATCTCTCTTTTTTTATGAACATTATTATGGGATAAAATAACTGTTGAATTTATGAAAGCCTGCACTTCCTGCTAAGCCTGTATGCCCAATGCAAATCAGCAGAAAAGCTGTTTTCAATTCAGCAAACATAAGTAAACATCTTGCCCAGCTGCTAAATAAGTGTTAGTGGTCAAATATTCTAATCAGTGAATAAACTGTCAATTTACCTGCTAAGGAGACAGATAGTCATGGTGGAATGATTCAGAAATGCATAAAACAGGAGCCTGCATGCTATGCTCCCTTTAGCTCTTAATTCCAAGACATGTTGTAATACAGCCTTAAAGACAAAGCCAACATAAACCTTTATGTGCAACAGGCTCTGATATAAGGTGTTGATGTGCTGTTGCTGCCCAACCTCAACTGAGAAGACATAGAATGTTCAGACCATGTTTGTAATTGCATGGACTTCATCAGATAGGACTAATAAAGTGCTACAGGGTGGACAGAGATGCCATTGAACAAATAGTAAACATCTACCATTTTCAGCTGACAGCCTGTGGAAATCATAAAGAACTCATCCCAATTGAAACCAAGGTATTTGTAGCATTATGTATACTAGAGCAAGGCACTTTTCAGAGACCCACATGAGACACAGTGGGGGTGTCATACGCCTCAGCCTCAGTGCAGAATATACCACCACTTTCTCAATGCGATACTGCAACATGTGGGGGACAATATCTGGTTTACACATACCCGAGAGGAAGGAGCTACCACCATGCAAAATGTCTAATGCCTTAGCACACTTTCTTGTGGTTCTGCATTGAAATAAAATCTCCACCTGGTGAACTGGGAAGGAGGTACATAAACAGAAATGGCTATCACTCTGTCAACTGTCAGTTGGTCTGCAAAGCACAAAGACTCTTCTATAATGTCTGCGCAGTAACCCTGGCAACTTCCAAGACTTCCACAATTGGCACACCTGTCACCTGCACCTATGCTTTTCTATGGATGACCTCCCATAAGAACATCTAGTGGAGTATGCAAGATATGCACTAGAATCTAACCCACATAACCCCAGTGAACAAGGTTACAACAAAGCACACACATAGACTAAAAATATAGACCATAATTTTGGCCAGCTCAATAATGCCTAGATGCATCTGGAGGTGCCTTGACCAACCATCTCTGCCAAAATACTGACAGTCTGCACCATATTATATAACATCATTCTCAGGCAACCCAGGACAATGACCATAGTTCCCAGCACCATAGACAGGGTCAGTAGACACTAATGAGGACTGAGATGAAGAATCAGCAGCTAGGGCTGATCATGGCAGAGACATGCACAATATGATTTGGCCCTGACTAAGAGGCAGAAAATACCTCACATCCACAGTACCTAAGAGAACAGCAAAATCAGCTAAGTACATACAAACGGTAACAATAATGCATGCAAAATTAACTGTCTACTTACTCATGCAGTGGCTATCCACTATGAGCATTAGACACAGGTAACCCCAAACTACAAAAGCACACCTCATCACTAAGGGCTTTTCATCCAGGAAAAAAGGAGGTCATTGTCCCACTGTACTCATCCCTCATTAGACCCATTATAAGGTATAATGCCCCATTTGGTATGTACCTCACAAGACATCTGCAACAGCTGGAAAGGCCGCAGAAATACCTCACTAAAAGAATGACAGGCTTAAAGCAGATGCTATATGCTGACTATCTAAAAAAACTCCAGCTATACTCTGTGGCATATCATCTACTCAGAGGCGATCTCTGCTTAGCATACAAGGCCATGTCAAACCCTAAGCTGTTGGACATGCTCCACTTAAAGAAATCCCAATCCCTCAGAGCCACACGCTCCAGGGATCTAAACCTTGTCATCACAATGAACAAAACATGCTGGAGGGATAGGTTCCTGACCCAGAGACTCCCCATATTCTGGAATAGACTGCCCATGCATGTCAAGCAGAGTGCCTCCTTGGCCCTCTTCAAAAGGAACCTTGATGATTGAATGGGAGATAGGAAATTCACCCCGGGGATCATGTCAGTTGCCCTGCTAGACAGGGGTCCAGGGAAGTAAATATTGTGGGAAGAAATATCCAGGGAATTGTTATGGCTAGCCTTGTATAGGCCTAGTACCAACCTATGAACCTATGAACCTATAATCAGCAATATTAAATGAGGTAAAGGCTTACCCTTATATGTATGTACTGTACTTCAGTAAAATGAAATGTTGTGCAGCTACAGAGGAATGTCTGCACTAACCTATATGAGTGCTGTATGCATACATCTCAACCTGTTAGAGCAGGAAATCTGGATAAAGCCATAAATAATGGGGAAAAGGACCAAAAATAGGGACACTTTTTAAATATTCCTCTTGCAAACTTAGAAAAGTTGATAAGATAATAGGATTTGCATTAGCATATATTTTATAAAGGGTATGACGTCTGAAACTCAAATATCTGTAATTGTTTTCTGACTTCAACTCTCAATGATTTGCCAGTTATTTTAGGGAAAACCACAGTTTTATGAGAAACAGACCAAAAATATGAGGCAAAAATCTGGACATTCTGCAAAAAATTGTCCAGTTGTCCATAGGCAAAGCAAAACAACTAGGAAACTATTAAAATGTATATAATTACTTTTGCCTACATATGCATGCAGCCTGTGCATCAAGCCAAAGCAGGTCCATGTTAAGCAAATGCACAGGAGGTAAGTCAATGTCACCATCACTGTACAGGTAGATGATCAGGCACAGGTATGTAATCATTATAACTAGAAAATAAAATACAAGTAGTTCAGACACAAATGAGGAAGTACAATCCAGCAGAGGAAACAAAAATGGCATCACCCAAAAAATATGTTAAGCCTGTTCAAACTATGCATCAGACATAAACGTTATCCAAGTTACACAGCTCAACGTGGGCCAGGGTAATCTCAGCATCATCTGCACAAGGGGCTGAGCATGCAGTAAATCATAATTAATTAATACTGCACCCTGGCTACTAATACTACTACTATTACTACTACTACTAGTACTACTAATACTAATACTAATACTAATACTAATACTACAACAAGTATGAGCTCAACAAGCAGAATAAACAAAATGCAGTTCAGTACAGATCTTGATGAAAGCAGGCAGCTGGCCAAGCAAGCATAGCTGTCCACTCTACACCAGACATAAGTATTCCTAAGTCACAAAGAAATATGCAAACACCAGGGCACACTCATCATCACTTACACAGAGTGGAGTTACAGGAGGGCAGATAAGACACAAAAGAAATGAATGTGTATGTTTAAGTGAGAAATAAGGTTAACAGCAACTAAATGTTTTCAGCAACAGTACTTCCAGATGTGAAGGAGTCAGTATTAAAGAATATGTGTGTGTGTGTGTGTGTGTGTGTGTGTGTGTGTGTGTGTGTGTGTGTGTGTGTGTGTGTGTGGGTGTGTGTGTGTGTGTGTGTGTTTGTCAGAGAGAGAGTTGGCATATGCAAAGTGAGTGTACTGTGTGTGGGTTTGCAGGTACACAGCCAAAGTTGTGCTATGACAGTGCCCTGGTGTCCTTGGCCAGTGTCAGCCTTGCATAGTAAAGGATTAAGTTCATTGTTGCCAACCTTGACCACATGAACTACCTCTGCCAGGAACTGCCATGCTAGTTCCATTATCCTGGCTTCCTGAATGTGAGCAATGTTTGCTGGATGAGCTCTCATTATGACTATTTCCATGATCCTGACCACATGGTCTACCACATTTGGGTGTATTCACCTCAATCACTGAAGGAACAGTGGAAGTAGTACCACTATGTAAGTGGGATCTGGCATGGCCACTGCCATATTGGCTAACATCTGAAGATGTAGTGGCTCTTCAGCCTCATGGATGCTGACCCTTCCCCAGCATATGTCCCATAACAGACACCGGACAGTCTCATTTATCATTCATCTATTCGAAGGAGTCACACACATGTTTCATGTAGTCTTATGTGTCAGAATGCATAGCTTGCAGTACTATGACTACCTCTTCCAAGGACCTGGTCGAACTTGCTTGTGCCTCCTTGTTGGCCTTGTACAAATATTGGGTGGCACCTACTAGCACATCAACATAAGGTTGAGGATGGCAATTGTTGGCCTTAAGCTAAATGCCAAAAAGTGTATAGTCATCCCCTTTGGCAAAAACAAAGTGCCCACAAATTACCACATAGGTGGTAATCCATTAAATACAGAAGAAGTAATTAGGGACCTGGGGACCCAAGTTGATAGCAATCTCTCATTTGACAACCACGTGGCCAAAGTGGTTAGAAAAACATTTTATATAGCCCACCTAATCATGAAGGGATTCACATCTAGATCAGGGGAGGTCATCGTGCCTCTTTACTCATCCTCATCAGGCCCATAATTGAGTACAATGCCCCTTTTGGGATGTACCTTACCAGACACCTGCAGCAACTGGAAAGACCCCAAAAGTACCTCACCAAGAGGATCAAAGGGCTCAAACAGATGCCATATGCTGCCCGGTTAAAGAAACTCCAGCTCTACTCAGTGGCATACCGCCTGTTCAGAGGTGATCTGTGCCTGACGTATAAAGCCATGTCCAACCCGGAATTAATGGACATGCTGCACCTCAGAAAATCCAAATCCCATCGAGCTACACGCTCGAGAGACTTGAACCTCAGCACTGAAATAAATAGGACATTCTGGAGGGACAGATTCATAACCCAGAGGCTCCCTTCACTCTGGAATAAAATCCCAGTCCAGGTTAGGCAGAGTCCCTCATTGACTCTCTTCAAGAGGAATCTTGATGAGTGGATGGGAGATCGTAGGTTTACCCCGGGTATCACTTCTGTGTCACTGTTAGACAGAGGCACAGTATACTAACCTCGAAAAAGGGCATAGCAAAATAAATTTAAAATGGGTGGCAAAAGCCAAACACATTCTGGCTAGGCTTATAAATTCCCTAGGGCAGATAGCCTAGTATGAACCTATGAACCTATGAACCTATGAATTGTGCCTCTTCTGAGCACCTCGACTAACACCCCTGTGTGGCACCTCACACTAACAATGGCTGGAGCGAGATTTTGTCAGTTCTGTAACTGGGTTAACCACACTACCCTGATAAACTGTGTCTCCTACAACCTGTCCAATCTCAGATGGTCCTGGCTCATGGTTATGTGAGGGCACACTGACTGTGTCCAAACTTTGGGGAGGAAATATGGGAGCCACATCTTCTATGTCAGAAATACCCTGGATAGCAACAGACCCTATTTTTAAGAGAAACTTAGCAACTTGCATGACAAACATGACTTTGAGATAATGGAATTGTTAATTTTAAGAAATGACTCCTTAATCTCCCAGTTGAAAGATGAAGTGTGTCTGTTGGATAACAAAATTAAAACTGTGTTACTTTTTCCTTCCATATAGCATGACTATTATTCACTCTTTCTTAAAAGCAAATGGATCATTTAAAGCACAGAAAACATAAGAAAATCATAAGGCACCTAAAACAGTATGAGGACAAACCAGCATACAACCCTAAAGGAAGCATGAACTATTTAACCTCAGGCCCCCAGGAAGTGAGCAACACCACCCAAGGAAATGGAAGGGAAGAAATGGGCCTTGATAGTTTTGAGTTATATGCCAATGAAAAGTATTCCCAAGGTGAACATCAAGGCATTTATGACCCTTTAGAATTTCCTGCTTTGCAGCGGTCCAAGAGAATTGCCAACCTAAACAAGGGTCCCAATCACTTGAAACAACCACTGGGGAATAGGTGGCAATGCAACAAATCTAAATGAAGGAACTAAGGTGCAATGTATTTGGTGATGACACAGTCACCTGTTCCCCTGATGGCATCGTGTTTGAATACCATGGTTATAAGATTTTCAATTATAGTAGTCTTGAGATTTCCATGGACCATTATTCTTCATTTATAAAAGGTTTCACCTTTGTCCCAAGTCAAAAGTTCAACTTGGTGGATACCATCACCAAGTTAAAGATTTATACTTGGAAGTTGAACCTGGTCATTTGTTTGGAGACAAGTCTAACAGTGATAACTCACAACTAGTTAGATTAAAAAAGAAAAGCACTTTTACACGCCTGCTATACCCATTGGTGCAAACTTTTTTCTCAATTGTTTTTATTGAAAATTTTAGTTACAAAACATTAATATATGATAATAAAATATTATAAAACAAATACACATATCTAAAATAACAATAATAAATAACTAATATACATATTTACAATGGTGTCTACTATAAAACAAAGCTTTTTAAACAAAAAAGAGATGTGACAAAAGTAGTTGTTAGTTTATTAAAGGTTATTTATCCAGCAGTTCTTTGAACTTCAACCATATATTATGAACAAGTGATTGTAGATGTTCTTGTCTTGATCATAACAAGTTCAAGATGACAAACTGCAGTTACCAAGTGTACAAATTCCTTCACAGTAGTAGTAGTCGGATTCTTCCAGTACTTTGTGATGACTTTTCTTGCTCATGCTAAGATATTCCATAAAGAGGGTATTTTATTTTCATGACACAAGTTGGAAGAAGTTTATTAAATAAAATAAGAGATTTGGTCAGCATAAATTTATCTTTATAAACAGACTGTAATAGAAAATTCGTATTATCCCAATATGCTTTAAGTTTTATACAATCATAAAACATATCTGCCAGTCAGCTTTAACATTTAGTTTACATCCCCAGCAGGCTATGTCTTTATTATACATCAATTCAACGTTATGTGATGTGATAAAGGTTCTGTGTAAGAACTTCCAAGAGACTATCCTCCACCTTAGTGATGAAGTAGTTTGTTTTGAAGACTGGAGTATTAGTTTTTATCATCTTCACTTGGTGAGTTACTATTAACAAGTTTAAAATAATCCCAGTAGCTTTCTCTGTGATATACTGTGGATTTCTTAAGTGCCTTATATATTTTAGATAGAAGTCCTTTCCAATCATATTCTGGTACAATAAATAATGAGGAAATCAGTGAATATGGGGAAAGTATTTCTAATTATTGGTTTCATTAGATAAATCTGATGTTCAACCAGTTTTTATTTAAAATTTGTTTACTGGGAAAGTCCGACTTGGAAAGAAGCCAATTTTCAGATGAGGGCCAGGGAGAAACACTTCAGACGTATGTCTTCATAACTTGGGAGGAAACAGAAAAACCTGGAGGAAACCCATATGAATGTAGAAAGGTCATGCAGACTCCACACAGAAAGCATGCCAGCCGAGACTCGAACCTGAGAACCTCTTGCTGTGAGGTGACAATGCAACTGCTGCACCACTCTGCCATCCAGTCATCTACAATTTTGAATTTCTAACCACGTCTTTGTTAAACTCAAACTTATTAATGATATAGTCAACATTTTGTAACTTCCCATTGTCTAGTAAATAATAAAAGTATAACAGGTTTTATCTTTAGATGTAGTCATGGTTATTACATTAAATATATTAATACTATTTTGTGTGTAGACAATTGGAAATATGAAGAAAATACATACTTTATATTCAGGGTTCCTGAAAATGAAATTTTTAAAGGAGGGTATTATCATAGTAATATAATAAGAGTTAACTGGTTTGTTTTTGTTTTCTATAAAATAGCCTTTCATTATCCAACGAAATTTATAAGTAGCTATTTTAGTATGATATGATTTTGTTAAATTATTGGATTTACACCAAATGCCTCCCTGCATATCTTTTCATTTGGCATTTTAATTGTTATTTAAACAAGAAATTATTGTCTTAACAATTGAGGATAATGAATATAATTCTAAATCTGGAAAACCAATACCACCAAATGTTTATATTTTTGGGGAGAGTGGAAGGGACAAAGATTGTATTATATATAGAATTTTAGGAAGGATAATCATTTTAATTAAGGAGAGTCTCTCTTCCATAGTGAAAAATCTATTCTATTTATTAAGAGTTTATTTTATGAAATTTACGTTGGTATTATAATTAAGGGTTGTTATATTGTTAATATTATCAGACAAGATTATCCCTAAGTAGGTGATTTTTACCATCTTTCACAATGTATTTATGTAGTGCCTTGTCTATTTTATTAATATTATAATGAACAGGTAGTATTATAGTCTTATTCTCTTTAAAACTGAATCCCACTTTCTTTTGCAATATTTCTGTTGCTTGGAATACTGTAACAGGAGAAGAACTGCAATCAGTCTAAGTTAATAGGATGTCATCTGCAAATTTTGAGGATTACAAATTTTTGAGAAGGTTTGAGAATTGGATCTATATGGACCTCACAAAAAGTCCAATCACATCCCTTCTTGGAACCTTTCTCTGGGAAAAACACACCTTATTATCCCTTGAAAATAGCAGGTCGATCAGGGTCATGAATCCTAATAAAGGTGGTGGAACAGTCATTTTAGACAGCACTGACTATGCAGTCAAAATGTTTTTGTTACTCCAGGACTCAAACATTTATTTGCAAGCGTCCAGTAATGAAGTCAATATTTCATACCAGAGAATTGACTTACATTTACAAGATAACATGCTTTCATTGATTTCAGAGGATCTCTATAACCATTTTTCTAATCCCAACCCCTTGAGTTCAACCATCTTTGGGATACCAAAAGTGCATGAAAGTATCTTAGACCCACCCTTGAGACCTATTATTACGGCACAGCAGTCAGAAACCTATCCAGTCACTGTCTATGTTAATTGTATATCAAAACCCATTTTTTCTAACACTCCACACTACTAAGGGATTCGCAGGATTTCCTTAGTAGATTTAATGGTTTATGTGGCAGTGAATACATGGGTTTTCTCACTATTGACGTCATTGACCTCTTCACCTGTATACCACAAGACATTGGTTTGAATTTTTTCATTGAAGTCCTCCTACAATATCCCTTCTTGACAGGCAAGGATAATTGTATTTTGACTGACTTCACGGACCTTGTCTTGTATAACAACTTCTTATTCTTCAAAGAGGAATTTTATAAACAGATGCAAGGTGTGGCCATGGGTGTCGCATGTGCTCCCACTTTTGCCAGCTTAGTGCTGTACCAATGGAAAACCCATCTTGTATTTGGCAACAATTCATTTTTCTATTTTTATGATATATTTATTTTATAGAATGGGCCACTGGATATGGTAGATCAATTTGTGGAGCACTTGAACTCAACTACTGAATTTTTTGCAGTTCACCCATACATATAACATGAATACTGTCAACTATTTAGATGTTACCATTCAATATAAAGACAGTGAATTTAACTCAAATATTTATCACAAACATATTTTCAGTAATTCTTATCTCCATTATAACAGTTTTCACCCCCACAAATAAAAATCAGGCTTGGTGAAAGTCAGTTGGTCAGGTTGTCACATATGATCTCAAATGACAAACTTTTTTCCATGAGATCAAACATTTAATAACAATGTTCTTGGATGATGGGTACCCCAGTATGCTTTTGGACAAGGTGACAAAGGAGGTCACTCAGTTTAGGACTTCCAAGTTTAAACCCATATTGGACAATCCTTTGGATTAATCAAACATGCAAGGTACCCCTTGGGAAGCCAGGTCTCCTACCTGGGAGACGGCATTTGTCTTAAAATTTCAAGGACATTCATAAACCATTTCAAGGATTATACATAGCAATTGTAGCCTCTTTAAAAGTGACATTGACATTTTCAGAAAATTGGGGCATCATCCCCTTTTGGTCTTCAAGACTGGATACAACATTAAAAATCTATTAGAAAGACTAACAGCTTTGCATGATGCACTTTATGGTAACAACAAGGTCACCACCAAATGTGGAAGCTGTCCCTACTGCTCTTATATTCTGGAAGGAGATCATATAATGTTGTACAACACTCTGAAGGACAAAGTCCAGTTAAGGTGTCACAACTGCAACATTAGTCGAGTAGTGCATCTTGCTAAATGCACCTCTTGCCCTGCCTTCTATGTTGCAAAGACTGAAAATTCTCGATACAGTCATTCCAAACCCAAAATGTGGTATCTGGGAAAGTCTTTTAGAGTTCCTCAAGTTTTCTTGCCAAGTCAGACTAGATGTAAGTTATGTCCCTGGTATCAATGAGTACATTTCAATATACTCAGTTTTAAAATTAAGAGCCAAACTCCGAGTATAATTCTGTGGAGCAGTGTTTTATTCTGTTTTGTCTGGGAAGAGAAATTACAATACTATTATGTACAATATTTTTTATTCAAGAAAGTGGTGAAACATGGGTAATACATTTTTATATATCCGTTACATTTATTTGAATTCAGGTTTATTTATTAATATATTTTTCAAATTGAATGTTATGTTATATCTCTTCTATTGAAAAGTAATATTAAAAAAATTTACTAAGAGCTCAAGGGAATAGTTTTATATGTTGTTCTTTGCCACAAGATATAGCAAACATCCTGCCTGATAAATTCAGCTCCAACTTTACCCCTCTTTCCCCCTCAACCTTCACTCAGGAAAAATCATCAAATATAATTCCCCCTACTATCACTAAGGAACAGATCCTTAATGCTCTCTCTAAGACCAAGAACACTGCATCAATGGGCCCAGACATTATCCCAGGATGCCTTCTAAATAGCGTGAAACATGACCTATCAGGGCCTCTGGAATTAATATTTAACTGTGGCCTCCAAACAGGCTTTGTGCCTTATGAAGGTAACAATCATCCCTCTGCACAAAGGTGGGCCATCTACAGACAATGGAAACTACAGACCCAAATATCTCACTAATCTTATATGTAAAGTCATGGAAAGAATTATCATGGAGATGATCAATAGAGATATAGTAAACCTCCAGACACTGGACCCAACCCAGTTTGGTTTTGTCAAGGGCAGATAATGCCTACTCAACCTGGTGGACTTCTTCAAGAAGGTCACCAAAGCAATGGATGAGGGCAAAGTCATTCACTTTGCCTACCTTGACCTGGCCAAAGCATTTGACACAATACCCCACTTGGGTATTGTTGACAAACTCAAGAGTTTAGTTACAAACCTGTATGGCACCTGTTGGATAGCCAACTGGCTCACAGACCGGACACAGGAAGTTGGAATTGGGGAGTTCACCTCTACAAAGAGGCCAGTCACAAGTGGATCTGACTTTGGATTGCTCCTTTTTGCATTTACTTCTCAGAAGTCAAGGCCAATGTCAGTGGTCTCTGGCTGACTAAATTTGCAGATGATTGCAAAATTAGGAGCTGTCATTGAATCTCACACTGACACAAATGTTCTCCAGGAGGGCTGACACAGACAGATAGCTGATGTTAGAGCCATGGACTAAAACTAAATGCCAAGAAATCCATAATAGTATCCTTTGGGAAGTCATCCATCCCTGGTAACTATCATATTGACAACACACCCTTTAGAGTTGACCCAGTAGTCAGAGACGTAGGGACACGTATAGATAATAATCTAGCCTTTGATTATCACAGGACTACAGGGTGAGAAAAGCATTCCATGTTGCGCAACTTATAAACAAAGGTATGGCATCTAAGTCCAAGGAAGTCATTGTTTCACTGTATTTGGCATTCATCAGACCTATCATTGAGTACAATGCCCCCTTTGGTATGCACCTAACAAGACATATCCAACAATTGGAATGCCAACAGAGGTTCCTCACTAAAACAATACAGGATGCAAGTAATATGTCCTGTGCAGACCACCTCAAGGCCCTATCTCTGTTTTCTGTCTCCTATAGGTTTTTGAGGGGAGATCTATGCCTGGCATACAGGGCATTGTCAGTACCCACATTGATGGACCTCCTGCATATCCATAAAACAAACAGCACCAGAATTACCCATTCTAAGGACTTAAACATTGTCTGTAATATAAATAGGACCAGCTGGATAGATAGGTATTTATCCCAGAGACTGAATCATCTTTCGAACAGGCTCCCCATCCGTGTGAAGAAGAGTTCCTCCCTAACCCAATTCAAGTTCATCGTGGACAATTGGATGGAAAATTGGAAATCCATCTCTAATGGACAGAGGTAACCTGTAAATGGTTCATCTCACAGGCCCATGCTTACACTTATCAAGGGTATCAGCCAGGCTTAAAAAGGCCCTTGTGGTTGTTAGCCTTGTAAACACGTATGGACCTATGACAACAACTATACCTTCTATGGAAGCTTAAATTAGAATCTTTACAACTTTAAATGTCGCCTTCATTTTGTGATCTGCTCCTGTTTAAAACTGTCCCTCCATTTTGTATTTAGTTCTGATGAAGTTCAAAGTTACATTTGTTTTGGATGAAAGCACTTAATATTTTTTTTATTTCTGTATGACCTACAACTTTTATACTGGTGATTTATTGAAGTGTTTTTTATCTGTGTAACTCTGCTTGGTATTTGGAGGCTCCTACTTTCCAATTCTGCTTGGTGTTTTTTCAAATGAGTGTGTGTGCAGTCTGCGCCTCTACTTTGTTGGTTTCCTTAAAATGCCCTTACTAGCTAGATAGATTTTTTTAACTACTCGTTTGTGAATAGCTAAGCATTGCTCATCAAGTTTCTTGTGTTATTGACCTACTCAGTATTTAAATTTCCTTCACTCCTCCTTATTAGATCATCAGCCATGGATATGCACTTCCCAACTTGTCAGTCATACTTGCACCATGCCTATTGCACAGGGTAAAGATCTGCACATAAAATTACTCCTGCTGAGGCACTTTTAAGAAACTTTCTTAAAACATTAAGAGCTTCTGCACAGCAAAATCAAAAAAATAGTCCTCAGCCACCATGTGAATACTCCATTAAAACACCACCCACAATTATACATAGTAACACTGCATCCAATGCCTCTACTACTAAGCCATAAGGCAAACCAGTGCACAACCAAATTTCCTGGTCATTGGTGATTCTATAGTGAGGCACACTGATGTCCCCCTCACCAGACTGAGTAAGGAGAAAGTCACAGTTAGCTGCCTTTCTGGGGCTAGGGTACATTAAGTCTCACAGGCACTCAAGTCATTGAACCACAGGTACCGGTATGACTCTGTCATGGCCCACATAGATGCTAATGACCTGAGATGTACCTCCCTTGACTATATGAAGCAAGACATGATCAAGTTCGCTGGTTATGTGTGTCAGGCATACCTCTCAACCTCTTAGCATAAGAAATCTGGACAAAGCCTAAAATAGTGGAGGAACAAAGGCCCAAAAATAGGGACATATTTTAAATATTGCTTTTATAAACTTAGATAAAGTAGCGAGAATAATATGATTGGCATTAGCATGCATTTTCTGAAGGATATAAAGCCTGAAGCTAACATATCAATTTTCATGATATGTGTCTACAGCAAGATAAAGTAGGTAGAGTCTTGTCATCCCAATATAGAAGTAATAAATCAAACTATTTGATTTTGTGACTTGAAGCTTTAAATGTCACTGCAGTTTCCATCCTGAAGGAAACAGGTGAGATGGTGAACATATATTTTTGTGAAATCTACAATCAAAAGATGGTCTAAAATACTCATAAACTGAATGACTGGATTTATAAAACACCTAATTATTTTTTGAAATTCTTGATTTGGAAATTATTTTATATAATATAAGACAGTGTTTCATTAGTTTAAGAAAGAATAAGGCACCAGTGCCTGACAGCTAGTAACCACATTTCCCCAAGTATTTGCTGATGATTTAGCAGCTTACTTATATAAAATTACTAGTTTAATGATCACTCCAAACTGGGAAAATGGTCTAAAACCTGAATATTATATACCCATTTCACTATTAAATATGGATTATAAAATAATAGCTAAAATTATGAATTACAAATTAATTTCAATACTAAATAACTTTATATGTATTATGCAGTTCAGGTTTTCCCAATAAAATATGGATGAATTAAATGCTTCAATTTTTAATTTACAGCTATACTGAAAATATCAAAGAATTAAAATATATTGATTTAATTAAACTATGTGTCTCAAAGGTATTTGATTACTTATACCAAAATTACATTTGGGAAGTCTTAAAATATTATAAAATTCCAAATTCATTAATTAATGTTATACAGAATTTACAGCAGATATAAAAAGTTTACACATCCCTGTTAAAAAGCTAGGTTTTTGTGATATAAAAAATGAGACCACCATAAATCATTTCAAAACTTTTCCCACTTTTAATATGATCAATAACCTGTACAATAGAATTAAAAACAAACAAATCTATTAGAGGAAAAATATGAAAAAAACAAAAACTTACCATATTCTGGTTGCATAAGTGTGCACACCTTTAAACTAATACTTTGTTGTATGTACACACCCTTAAACTAATACTTTGTTGAAGCACCTTTTGATTTAATTACAGCATTCAGTCTTCTTGGGTAGCAGTCTATCAGCATGACACATCTTGACTTAGCAATATTTGCCCACTCTTCTTTCCAAATCTGTCAGCTGTCGAGAGCCTGTCTTGTCCACAGCCCTCTTCATGTCTCCCCAAAGATTTTCTATTAGATTTATGTCTGGGCTCTGGCTGGGCCATTCCAAAACCTAAACTTACTTCTGGTGAAGCCATTTTTTTTTTGTTGATTTGGATGTATGCTTGGGGTCATTGTCATGTTGAAAGGTGAAATTCCTTTTCATCTTCAGCCACCTAGCAGATGCCTGAAGGTTTTGGGCCAAAAGTGACTGGTATTTGGAACTGTTCATAATTCTCTCCACCTTGACTAAAGCCCCAGTTCCAGCTGAAGAAGAGCAACCCAATGCTTCACCATGAGGATGGTGCTCTTTTGGTGATGTGAAGTGTTGTTTTTGTGCCATACGTACCTTTTGGAATTATGGCCAAAAAGTTCAACCTTGGTTTCATCAGATCATAACACATTTTCCCACATGCATTTGGGAGACTTGATGTATTGTTTTTCAAATTTTAGCTGGGCCTGGATGTTTTTCTGTGTAAGAAAAGGCATCCGTCTTGCAACCCTACCCCATAATCCAGACATAAGGAGAATACGGGAGATTGTTGCCACATGTAGTACACAACCAGTACTTGCCAGAAATTCCTGCAGCTCCTTTAATGTTGCTGTAGGTCTCTTGGCAGCCTCCCTGACCAGTTTTCATCTTGTCTTTATATAATTATTGGAGGGACATCCAGTTCTTTGTAACGTCACTGTTGTGCCATATTTTCTCCACTTTATGATGACTGTCTTTACTGTGATCCATGGTATATCCAATGCTGTGGAAATTTTTTTCTACCCTTCTCCTGACTAATACCTTTCAAAAGTGAAATACCTTTGATGCTTTGTAAGCTCTCTGCAAACCATGGCTTTTGCTGTAGCAGGCAACTGCGTAAATGTCAGGAAAATCCTACTAGGACAGCTGAACATTATTTGAGGTTAATCAGAGTCTCTTTAATTGATGGCAGGTGTGTACCCAAGAAGACTGAATGTTGTAATTAAATCAAAAGGTGCTTCAACAAAGTATTAGTTTAAGGATGTGCACACACAACAAAGTATTAGTTTAAGGGTGTGCACACTTATGCAACCAGCTTATTGTACATGTTTTATTTTTTATATGTTTCCCCTAACAGATTTGTTTGTTTTTTCAATTGAATTGTACAGGTTATTGGTCACATTAAAGGTGGGAAAAGTTTTGAAATGATTTATTGTGGTCTCATTTTTTTTTATATCACAAAAACCTGGCATTTTAACAGGGGTGTGTAAATTTTTTATATCCACTGTATATACACAGTCAGAAGAATTTATATAAGATTAAATAATAATATATTATTCGAGTTTACATTAACAACTGGTATAAGACAAGGCTGCCCACTGTCTGTAACCTTGTTTGTTTTAGCAATTCATCCTTTGTTATGTCAAATGCAAGATACAATATTGCTGATCTACAATAAAGTTTAAAGAATTTAGATTATTAGCAAATGCAAATCTAATGCTCTTAATGTCAGATTACAATACTCAGTTGGAATGTGCAACAGATTCTATACAAGAAACTAAAGATATCATTCTATATACTATTAACTGCAATAAATCAGAAAGATTAATGTTATATGACAACCAAACAGATTTGCATTCAAATATTACAAGTGTATTAAAATGAAATGTCTTTAAATTTATATCTCAAAAAATACTCAGCTAATAAAATGTACATATATTGTAAGGCAAACAATGAAATTATAAAACAATTTCTCATCAATACTAAGAAGGATTAATATTGTTAGGATGTTTGTACTATTCCAGATTTTATCCCCATTACAAAATATTTTGACACAACCAATGAAAGTATGGATTTTAAAAATAAAGAGAGCAGGTACTAAATGTTTATGGATAGGTGGGTCACTTAGAGTTTCTTGGGCAATTGTAAGTGCTCCAAGAGACCAGGGAGGATTAGCATTGCCAGATATTTATATAAATATGTAGCGGCCAATGCATTTATTCATATAATTAACATCAGATAAATAATTGGCCACTATGCACTACAAATACTTTTACTAACTTAATGTAAAAGGAAAAAACTTCAAAGACCAATGCATGTTAGGTTCAAGCAAGGCACCCTTTATTACTTGCAGCAAGGAGACAAAGCATGTAGGTACAAGATTTGTCTGACTCTTCAATGATCAGTATGTTATTCTTATACAGTTCTCTTCATGTCACACAGAAAATGTTACTATTCTATTGCTGACATAGTTGGACTCAACGTTCTGTATGTTTCACAGAAAATGTTACCAGACTTATTGCTGACTTGATCAGATTATTTGCTGTCTTGCAAAAACATTTTGAGAAAAACAACCTGGCCTTGGGCTTATTTTAGCCCACCTTAACTTTTAAATTCTTCAATTGTACAGTTCTAATACATGTGTTACATTTTGTCTAGATTCAAGGTACATTTCTAGCTTTAGTACAAGTAATGACTATGGTTTATACTTTCAAGCATCTATTGTTTTCTTTATCAAAGCTTCTAGCAGCTGCATATTTTCTCATGGTATAAGCAGAAATGAAATATCTCTTTGTTAAGTTTCCTGACATCAGCAGAAATGAAATGCCTCTTGTTAAGTTTCTAATAGCTGTGCAGATTCATGCAGTGTGAACAGAATAAATGTAATAACCCTTTTAAACCTCGAATGCACTAAGCATGCATATTACTATTATATATTTTTCTAACATTTCCCCCCTTTTAATACTTTTATTCTACTTTCAAGATAAGCATAAACAGTTTTTTCTTCCCCTAACCTCTTCCTGCTCAGGATTTGCAGTTAAGAGAGTCATTTAGTTTAAGCTCATGAAAGCATTTTCAGTTTTTTAGCAATTCTTCAAGTTCAGCATCTTGATATAAGGTTTCTGAAACTGAAATGTCTATAAAATCTTCAATCATTCTTTTTATGCAGGGGATGCACCAGCACACAGATACCACCAGTAGGATTATTCCTACACAGATGGCAATCAGAATGTTCATTAGGATGCTGCCCCAACCCCCAAACAATTTCTGTTTTATCTATTAATAAACGTTCTCAGTGTGCTAGCTCGGTGCATTTTCTTTCAATTTCTGGAAAAAGTCCATCAATGGATTTTGTCCTGGTTTGGTCATGGCTGACACCTGCTGAATCACCTCAAGATGGTTGTCTATCTCGTGTTTGTGGTCAGGAATATGCGAACAGCACTCCTTCTGGATTAAAGTGCACATACCTCCTCTCGCCGCTAGGGTGAAGTCAAAAGCCATGCGATTTTGAAGCACCACTGTTCTCATGGCAGTCAGTTCATCAGTCACCAATTCTAGGGCAGAAAAGGTTGCATTGCTCATTATTTCGAGAAGCTTAGACAATTTTCTCAGTTCCCAGATTGATTTTGTTGCTCCATATGCTGGCAGTACACCTGCCCATGATATAACAGTATCACTCAAGTCCATGTGTGACAGTCCATTGCACACAGCATGATGGATTTCCAGCGTGCATTGATTTGCCCCACTGGATTAACAGGCTTCTTGATTTCTCAAACATTCTGAATTTTCCATTGAGGTAAAACTGCTGTGTGTCGTATGGCCGGAAGCAGGTACCCCAAAAAAACAACTGCCGGACCAATTCTCAGGTAGCCATTTATATGCTTTTCTACTGCATATAAAGTAACAATCTTCTACTTTAGTAGTAACTTTACTATACCCTGACTCTGCATGAAACATTTTTTTGTCAATTATGGACAGTTGCTTATAGAGGACAGCATTATGTTTTACTTTATCAGTTGTCCTATGCATCAGTTCAACAAACGAATCATAGGTCTTGTTGCAATAGGATCCGATGTTATCAGGTTTAGTGTAGCATCTATAGGGAACAGTCACATTGCAATTGCTCGAACCCACCTTGACTGTATCATTCTTATAAAAACACACAGTTCCCTTCTGTCAAACAGACAAGTGCAATGCTACTTTATCTTGTGATGTAACATCTGATGTATCATGAATTAGGTTTTTCCAGGTCTTGTTGGCTCCTAGGGGAACTGAAGTTAACAGTAACCCCCCATATGCATTGGTAAAGCTGTGCAAATCCAGCAATTCAAAACATTGAAGGTTTCAGCATACACATATTTGATTGCCTGGTAAGTGTTAAAGTTTACGGGTGCCACTCTGTATGCTTGTTCAGTTAAATTTGTGTGGCTGAGAAAAGGAATGGCCACAACAAAAAGATTATTGTCACTAGTACAGTCAACAGGATGGTTATGCAATATTTGTGTGGAAATGGTTGTTCTGCATTTCTGTTTTCTCCGGCTCTTCCAAGTAGGTGTATTTGGATCTTACTGGATTCCATCATTTTTACTTTGGACACATGCTCTTACTCTCTGCCCTAATAGGACCTTCAGCACCGAAGGTTTCTTCACTGGGGTTGAGATTGGTCAGTCCTATTGATCTGATCCCCCTTTGTAGCCGGACTTTGTGCTGAGGGCCCTGATGGAGAGGTAAGATTTTTGTCCAACTCAAAGTTCTTAACCAGCTTGCAGTGCATCAGGTGTATCCATGAAGCTCGTTCTGCTATCTTGACTGCAGTGGGTGTCGAAAGAAGCACCTGGTTGGGACCTTCCCATCTTGGCGAAGCCCAATTTTTTCACTTGATAATTTTGATCCACACCCAGTCTCCTGGCGTCACTGCCACTTCTGATGTTTCGGTTTGTTTTCTATCTGAAACAGAATTTGACTGCAACAGATGTTTAGAACTCAACAACTTTTTCATATATTCAGCTAGTGTAAGATCAGCTTCCTGGTCTGATGACATGAGAAGTTTCCACTGGGGTGTATAATAAGCCCTTCCAAATAATTTTTCAAAAGGAGTCAATCCTTTTGCTGTAGGGACAGTTCTCATGCTCAACAGTGCCAGGGGTAAACAATAGAACCAAGTTTTTCCTGTCTCAGCAATTAATTTTCTCAATTTGTTTTTTAGTATACCATTATGCCTTTCAACTAGCCCTGCAGATTGTGGATGGTATGCACAATGATTTTTTAAAGAAATACCAAAATGCTTTCTCAACTGCTGTATGGTTTGATTTACAAAGTGTGTACCATTGTCACTGTAGATTCTTTCCGGAATACCAAACCTAGGAATGATTTCCTTGACAAGTACTTTTGCCACCATAGCTGCATCTGGATGTTTGGTTGGAAAGGCTTCCACCCATCTGGAAAACATATCTACAATGACAAGACAATACTTCTTATTTTCACATTTCTTCACTTCTATGAAATCCATACAAATAGTGTGAAATGGATATGGTGGTGTGGGGAAACTCCCTTGTTTGGGCTTTATCACCCCCTGTGCATGATGTTTGTTACAAATCTGACACATCAAACAAAAGTTTTTAGAGTAGTTTGTAAATCCGTACATTGTGAACACCTGGTTCACCAGCTGTACCATCCCCCCTGTTGAGACATGGCACTGCCCATGGCTCAACAATGCTGCATAGCAGAACAAATTAGAGGATAGTATTGGTTTTCCCTCTCTAGAGATGTACAGCCCCTTTTCGAGGATTGCTCCTCGTTTTATCCATTGCTGTTTTTCAGCTTGCGTAGTGAGTGTCTGCATTGTTTTTAACATATCTAGATCTAAAGTTTCAGAGGGTTGTAATTCCTCATTTAAAAGAAATACTTCTGTGGCTGCCTGTTTTGCAGCTGTATCAGCTCTCGCATTATCTTTTGAAATTCTATCTTGTTGCTTGGTGTGAGCTGTGCATTTACAAATGGCTACTTTCTGAGGTAACTGAATAGATTCTAAAAGATCTAAAATAAACTGCGCATGATTTATAGGTTTGACAGTAGATGTTACCATTCCCCAGTTTTTCCACTGTTGCGCAAAAACATGTACAGTAGAAAAAATGTACTGGCTAACAGTAAAAATGTTTACACATTTACCCTTTGCTAAGGTACATGCCCATGTCAGGGCAATCAATTCCGCTGCCTGTGCAGATAAATTGTGTGGTAAAGGTTTTGCTTCTGTAATCCCAGTATCAGACACTACTGCATATCCTACTAGGTTCTGTCCTGCAGGACCCCTTTTGCACGAGCCATCCACGTAGTATGTCACCTCGGCATCATCCAAGGGGACATCCGTGAGATCTTTTCTAGGTAGTGTCTTTTGCTCAATTACCTGCAGGCAGCAGTGCGGTGTGCCATCTGCAGGGGTCAGGAGCAGAGTAGAAGGATTTAAAGTCATGCATCGTTCAATCGTTATATGAGGTTGGCTCAATAATATAGTCATACAGGAAAGATGCCTAGCTGAGGAAAGATATGCCACCTTTTCTTGTAGTAAAATAATCGCAACTGCATGAGGTACTCTCAAAGTGAGAGGGTGGAACAAGACTACTGAGGCTGAAGCCTGTACTGCCATTGCAGCTGCAACTACTGCTTGTCCACAGTGGGGTAAGGACCGTGCCACTGGGTCTAGTTGTGATGAGTAGTAAGCAATGGGGCGTTGCTTATCCCCATGCTGTTGTGTTAACACTGATGTCATGTAACCCTACTTACAATCTACAGTTTGGAAAAAACGTTCATGGTAGTTTGGCAATCCCAGAACTAATGAGGACACTATTAACTGCTTTACTTTACAGAAGGCAGATTCTGCCTCTGGTGTCCATTGTAACAAATCCTGTGCTGCCATAGGCTTCTTATATATAAGGTCAGTCAGAGGTGCAGATTCCAAGGCATAGTTTGGAATCCAGCTTCGGCAAAAATTAGTTGTACACAGGAAGGACATCATTTCCTTCTTGGTAGTGGGTTTTGGTGCTTGCAAAATTGCTATTTTTCTGTCCTCATCTAATGTTCTACCTTCCTTGGATATTACATATCCTAGGTATTTGACCTGTTTTTTCCAAAGCTGCAGTTTATTTTTATTTACCTTATGCCCCTCAGCAGCTAAAAATCATAGAAGTGCCATGGTATCTTCTCAACAATCCTGCTGGGTCATCAACATAAAGTAAAATCTGACTGCCTCTCGGTGGGGTGAATCCCACCAATTTGCTTGCCATTTCTTGTGAGAATATCATTGGACTTTCATAATATCCCTGTGGTAGTCACGTATATGTATACCTTTTCCCCTGAAATGTAAATGCAAACCAATACTGGCTGTCAGGGTGTATCTGTATCGAAAAGAATGCATTGCTGATGTCTACCACAGAAAAATATTTTTGTTGAGGTCTTAAATCATTCAACAGTGTGTGTGGGTCTGGCACCGTGGGTGCCCTTGGTATTACTGCATAATTTACGGCTTGTAAATCCTGGACCATACGCCATTCTCTGTTGGCCTTTTTAACTGGAAATAAGGGTGTGTTACATGGTGAATCGGAAGATTCTACTAGTATCCCTCCTTTAAGTAAGGCTGCTATAATAGGCTTTATCCCTGCCTCTGCATCTTTTTTTAAGGGATACTGTCTTTTTTGTGGTCTGAATGCTGACTTTGGCGTGATAGTAACTGGTCCCGCTGTATGAATGAGTCCTACATCTGATTTCCCTGTTGACCAGAGAGTCTCTGGTATGTCTCGTAAGGCATTCTCTTCCTCTTTTAATAGGAGTGTCAATTAGCTGTCCTCGCTAGACTGCAAGTGCACAGCTGGATTGGTCTGAGTCATCCAATTCAACTTTTGTACTTGTATTCCTTGTTCTAACAGTTCTAGTTCTGTCTGTTTTTCCCATCTCGTGACTTTTTCTCCTAGGTCTGCCCATTCCATATTTCTGTTTTTGGTTAAGCTAACATGTGGTAATCGATTAGATTTATAAAGTGCAAAGAACTCCTGGGGCAATGAAAAGCTGGCTACACTGTTCCCTTCTGTGTCCCAGTACAGGTTATGCAATATCAATCTGTTTGCATGATTCTTAAATAACTCTTGCTCATATTCCTTATCAGGTCCTGGTATGTTGCAATAATACAGGGTACAGTGCAACAGGTGTTGCTTATCAATGTCAAGGGAGGGGAACTTGCTGATGGCTAGGTTCATTAACTCTTTGGTCACAGTCCCTGGACCAGTCCTAACCAAGCCCTGGCTGTACCAATAAAACATTTCACCCTCCGATTGCACTACAAAGGTGTTAATTTGTTGCTGTGCTTCCATACCCTGCATGGTTGGGACTACTGCTATACCAAATAGCTGCATGAGGTCTCTGCACAAGAGGTTTACTGGGCATTTTGCAGAAACTACAATTTTGCTTCTTTGTGTCAATCCTGAAACTGGATCAGTTATTGCAATGTTATGGGAGAGAGGCTCCCGATACAGCTGTCCATTAGCTGCTTTGACCAGTATGTAATCAGGTGACTCTGTGTTTTTTGGCAGTTTGGAGGGGTGTATCAGGGTTTGTGATGCCCCTGAGTCACACAAAAATTTGACCTCCCTCTCTTCTACCAAGAGTGTAACTTCTGGTTTCGTGTCTGCTAAATAGAGCTCCAAGCTCAATAAAGCTAGGTCTAATATTTCATTTTCTTCATTGTCACTAACTTCCTGCACTTCCTCTACTCCCTCTATCACATTCTCATTTGTCCTTTCTTTGCTAGCCCCTTCTAGTGATTCTTGACTACCATATAGTCAGTCCTCACCCTCCTTGTCTTCTGTTGTTGCCTTCTTGTTTTTCTTGCAATCCCTTGCCAAATGTCCCTTTTTACCGCATTTAAAACATTCTCCCCTTTTTTTCTGCCCTTCATAGTCCTCTGATCGCTGATCAGATTGTTTGTTTCCCTGCACGTTTTTCTTGCCCTTTTTCCCAGACTGTGCTACATAAACTTCTGCTATATCTTCTACAGAAAATACTTGAGCTTTCTTTTTCTTTTTGCTATTAAAATGCCTTTCGGCATGCCTAGCATATTCAAGTCATGATTGTAACCTGCTTGTATGATTGTCTACCATGTGTTTTGTAATAAAACTGCTTATAGGCATGCTACTGCCTTTTAAAAATGCATTCTTTAACTGCTGTTCATATGGGGAATCTTGTGTTTGATCTTCAGGAACCTGCATTCCACAGTGGTTATTAAAACATTCTAACAATCTGGCATAATACCGATCAATTGTTTCACCTTCTTGTTGGATGCATTGATTAATGCAAGTCCAGTCTGCCCTAGGTTTAAATTTTTCAGAGATGCGGTCTGTAAGACCTTTTACTTTGGTGTCTAATTCTGCACTGCTATGTGGGAGGGGTCTTTGTGCAGCATCACGGGGATTCCAGTTCCCACTAATCATGTACCAATCTGGCTCTACAATTTGTGTAACTACTTTTTCTATTTCTTCTCCATTTAGGTTATAACTCAACCTCATTCCTTGTAAATCTTCTGAGAATTTTCTGAAATTAACCTTTGGATGGGGAATTCCCTCAGTGGCTTTCCGGATATCTTCCAGAGTCCAAGGTCTATACACTAAGATATTTGGGTCCTGATTGTCTTGACTTGCTTGAGGATTGGATACTTCTATAAGCGGGCATATTTCTTCTTCTTCACCTATAGATCATGAATTTTTAACTACTTGCCATAACTCAATACCTTCTTCTGAATTACCTGCCTTTGTTCGGGACCTGGTCCCGATGGGATCTCTAATTTTAGTCAGTTTTAGTTTCACAATATCTCTATCTTCAGTGACCGCAGGATATAGTGGGGGTGGACTAATCTGTTCACTTGCTTCATATTCTGGTAAGGGAGGCGGAGGTGCTGAGGCTATTACTAAGTTATTATCCTCCCTATCTAAAAACATTGCTTTTGAATCTTTGTTTTTTTGTTCCCTACGGTTTACTTCCTCCAGCCACCTGTGTGCCTGACGAATTCCTAATCAACGTTGCTTTTTTACCCGACCCTTTGAATCGTTTTTGAGCTGTTTGATAAGATTGATAAGCGAGGATTTTTCTAATTTTCCGTCAAATTCGTATTTATTAACCCATTTTGAATAATATCTAATATTGTCGGCACTGCGACTGTCTTCCGTTAACGGCAGGTTTTGGGGTCTTTTTGTGCAATCATTACCCATTTTGTTTTTACCCTTTGATCGTTACGTAACTTCTCTTAATTTTTAACGTGGTACCACGGATTTTGTTATAGTCTCTTCAGAATGACTGCCTACTCATTCTGTTTCTCCTGATCTATGACAAGACAGTAATCTTTTTTGTCCCTGACTTGCAAAAATACAATCTGACAAAAACAATACACATCTAGTCCCTGATCTAAAACAGAAAACAAAAAAAAGTAGATTCACCTTACCTGAGCCTACATGATTGATCACCGATTCGTGGAGACCCGTCCTTCAGTCACAGATCAGAAAGTGGCTGGCCTCTTTTGAATGACAATTCAGTCGGAGGACTTTCCATATAAGAAGAACCGATTTGGTTTCTTCCCCGTACGGTTTCAAGCACCTGGCCATCTGATTTGAGGTGAAGAGAGAGTTCTGGTCCGAAGGACTAATCTGTAAATGGAAAAAACTTCAAAGACCAATGCACGTTAGGTTCAAGCAAGGCACCCTTTATTACTTGCAGCAAGGAGACAAAACATGTAGGTACAAGATTTGTATGGCTCTTCAATGATCAGTATGTTATTCTTATACAGTTCTCTTCATGTCACACAGAAAATGTTACTATTCTATTGCTGACATAGTTGGACATAACGTTCTGTATGTTTCACAGAAAATGTTACCATACTTATTGCTGACTTGATCGGATTATTTGCTGTCTTGCAAAAACATTTTGAGAAAAACATCCTGGCCTTGGGCTTATTTTAGCCCACCTTAACTTTTCAATTCTTCAATTGTACAGTTCTAATACATGTGTTACATTTTGTCTAGATTCAAGGTACATTTCTAGCTTTAGTACAAGTAATGCTGACTATGGTTTATACTTTCAAGCATCTATTGTTTTCTTTATCAAAGCTTCTAGTAGCTGCATATTTTCTCATGGTATAAGCAGAAATGAAATATCTCTTTGTTAAGTTTCCTGACATCAGCAGAAATGAAATGTCTCTTGTTAAGTTTCTAATAGCTGTGCAGATTTATGCAGTGTGAACAGAATAAATGTATTAACCCTTTTAAACCTCGAATGCACTAAGCATGCATATTACTATTATATATTTTTCTAACATTTAATATAGTTGCAACTTACACTATCTGTCTTCGTTTTCAATCTCTCTTGCTTTCGTTATTTCTGTGGCTAAATAAACAGAATTGATTAAAAGGTATTCTTAGTTATGAGAATATACAAACAGAATTACTAAAAATGTAACACACTGGGTTTATTTTCTTGTACTGTATACCTCTATAATGTATTTGTCTTGTATATCCACTTCAGTTTGTATTATGTAAAAATGTTCTTGACTTTCAAAGTTAAGATGATGTTATGTAAAAATTTCTGTGATTGCATGGAGCTTTTCTCCCTGGACCTCCACTAAAAATGGGTCGTTGGGCCCAGTGGACTTTCCTGTTTAACAAATGTCAATAAATAAATATACTTGTAAAACAAAATGTCCTATTCCAATACTAAGTAGACTAGTGTCAACCGACTTTTGTAAGGTGGAATTTATCATTGACTACAATTTTCAAATATTATATTTAATAATGTTTTTCTAAATACATTGGAAAATCATCACATTTCCTTTTATTTCCATATGTAACATTTTAGGACCTGATTTACATATCTTTCATAGAATGTGATGATGCTCTTTTAGTGCGTATATGTTGTTAAAAAGTTATGTTAGATCCATGGCCTGAAAACAGTGTTAGGCATGAATGTTGAGGTAAAACTATTGTATGTCTGTAATAATATATTCAGATGCTTTGGGGGGGTGACATATTTTAAGCTTGATAGCTTTTGGCCTAAATTGTTTGAAACATCAGCAAAGCTCCTGACATTGTTGCTCAGCTGATTGGAACAAAACTTAAAATAAAATGTTCAGGAACCATCTGTCTTGAGCATAATATATTTCTATTCAAATCTGGCTGGTTGAACAGGTTTACCTTCTCTTTTTTCTTCTCACTCCTTTTACTTATGCTCCTAGTATCTAATCTCAAGAAGTGTCAGAGACAGATATTTCTTGGACAAGACCATGCATATAGTTTACCCCATTTAAATGGTTTTAGTTTAAGCTGCATGCCAAGAATCTGAAAATCAAGCAATATTGTTAAATCTATCCTATATAGCTCATTTTACAGCTGTTTCATTAACAGGCAAGAGAAAGCTGTGGTGTGACTATCAACTGTTTTTTTTCACATATTCATTCTGGCATTGTCATGCACATGCGTGCAAGTTCCCATTGGGTAGACAGGCAGTGCTGCTGCACAAGACAGTGATATCCACATCTGTGAGTTATGTTACCCCCCTATACAGCAAGGGTTGATGAGCTGTGGCTATAAAGCAATGTCTTGGCCAGGATGATTCTGGGAAATATGATAGTTTCAGACATTTACACTTCTGTGTCAGTCAGGAACAAAACCTTTAAGCATTTCTGTCTTTGTAGACCAGCAGACTGGCAGCAATACTAAGTATAAACTCTGGATTAGTTTGATTTCCCATGGGCAAAAGAACTGGACTTTTTTATTTTAGGTCAATACATCGTTGCATATTTATATTGTATTATGAAATGATCATACAAAAGACTGATATGATATACTCCTGTCTCAGATTACTTCCAAGCAGGAAAGCAACATTCTAAAGAGTTCTTGGTCACCAAAAGGTAAACCACTGATAAAGTACCTAACTGCTAACCAAGAAATGCTAGTTTTCTCTTACTTAACTTTGTATAAGATTATTATTTATTGATTGATTGATTGATTGATTGATTGATTGATTGATTGATTTTTTATTTGTTGGCTGGGTGTAGAACCAATGTTTAGCAGACCCTCCCCAAGAGTAAAATTCTATTTGTACAGTATAATACAAGCTACGATATAAACTCTTACATGTAAGTTAAGCATTAGCAGCATGTTTGACAGTGCAGTGTAGATAATGAAACCCAGCAGCATACTGAACTCATTCACATTACATAAAAACATATCAAATAAAAGAATGCAATCACAGTGGTACAATCACACTGTCAGAATCACAATATAAAGTTGAAATGAAATTTATTATCTACAAGCATTTGTAGGGAGGAACAATTGTAAACATGGATATATCAGTAAACATACAGATACCCATATTAAGGTGGGAGTTAGACAGGATAGTCATGTCTCATAAAGGTAATGTACCCCAAAGGAGTAGAGTAGCAAGTTATAAGTATAACAATGTTAATTGTTGACATTAATGTCAAGAAATGCTACCCTAACAGTAGAGAGCATAACAGTAATTGGAAGAGACTTAGGCTATATTTATTTTATTTACAACTGAGTCTTCATTGTTTATTCCTAAGCCATAAATATTTGGGGGACTGAAAGAGAGAGAGTGAGTGATGTCAGAAAGACCTGGCAAAGGATAAGGTTGTTTTTCATTAAAGTTACTGTGGTGAGGAGCAGGGGTACAAGAAATGAATGTAGACAGTTTAGCTGTCAGTCAGTATGGAGGAGGATGAAAAGACCGATTATAAGCTTCTGGCTTTAGTCTTGGGTTTTACTCCACCAGCATGAATGTGCATATTTTGTGAATTTACGCAAGTCGCTTAATGAGGCAGTGTTCTCATGCTGTCCCCATGGAAATGCATCATTGTGTTTTGGGCTTACTTTTTTAACCAATTAATAATGTAAAAAATAATTAAATTCGAAAATATATATCAGGGATGAACAACCCCTTAGATCATCTCATTCAGCAAAGAACTGTTGCTATAAAATGTCTGTCTGATAAGAAGGGACTACACGCTTTTAACTTTCTTGAAACAAGCATATACGAACACGTATTTCCTATCCTACAAGATGTTACATGTTTCCATGCTTTAATGCTCAGAGGTAATATGTACAAGGTTGCAAAAACAGCCAAATGTAAACTAATTTTATAGGAGCTGCACATTTCAAATGGAAAGCATTAGACATGATTAGCTATGAACAGTCTGCTACTTTCAGCCTCTTTCCGCAGGATACAATGGAAGAAATGGAGTAGAAGATACTGTCAGAAAGAGGTATTCTGATCTAACAGAAATTTCTGTAATGGAACCTTTAAAGAAGGTGAGATATTAGAGACACAGCATTACACCCCTATTAGTCTGCTAACTGATGCATGCAAAGTAACAAAAAAGATAATTACTAATAATTGATTATAGATTCTTGAACTGAAATCATGTGTAGACTATAGATATTGTGCATACAAAAAGGGAGCATGAACAATGACATATGATTTGTGGCACGAGGATGCACTGCCTGAAACAGAAGATAAAGAACTGCAGGTACTTATTCACAGTTCTGATTTCAGTCAAGCATGCAAAATTAATTCTCTTGAACTAATGATTAATGAATTAAATAACTTAGGGGTCGATTGTGTTCTGGCTAACTGGATTATAGTATTCTTAACTAGAAGCAAGATGAGGGCTAAACTGAAATACAGTGTGGGTCCATGAATTCCTATGGATAGGGGTGTCCAAGGATCACTGTTTGGCTCATTGTTGTTTACCATCTGCTTAAATGATATGGAAACAGCAGACCACATATGATGCATGAAAAATGCAGACAGTATCAATGAAAGTTAGTGCATACCTACTGAATAAGATCATCTGAGATTACAGTCTTTATTTTCCATGTTCATAGGAAAATAAAACAATTTACAGCTATTTTTTTTCAAAATTCTAGTCACACTTCTGAAGTCAATGATAACCATTATTATTACTAAGAAAATGGAATATCGGTATAGTAATCTAATGGATGTGAAAAATGTCATCTGTGCAACAAGTAAACCTCATATTTTCTTCACCAAGAATCAGTTTTGGGGGAGGGGGGGTTGGCATAATAGTTTAAGACATGACCTCATAGACAGAATATATAAAGTTTGATTCTGATATTAGTTTATTGGCTAGGCTTAAAAAGGCCCTTCAGGACTGTTAGCATAGCATTCACCACCTATGAATGTATGATCCTGTGAAGCAAAATAAGCAGTCTAGTTAGATATGATTTCAGTACAAATCCAACTATTAATGGCCCTGTCTATGCAGTTACTATTAGACCCTTAGTCAACAATGAAAACTGTGTATGGTATCCCGAAACTAAAGTTATGCAGAGGAAGGCAGAAAGGGTGCAAATGTCAATTAAAGAATGCCAAGATGGCCTACATTCCTTACCAAGAAAGATTAATGTAGACGATTAAGAAGGGAAGCACATTTAACTTTTAAAGCATCAAAGATTACTTTTAATTTGACTATATAGGTATCAGCAGGCCGGACCATAATATCAACTTGCAAACTAAATCAATCAAACTAAAGGAACCATTTCCCAAAGAATATTCAACAGATACACAGAGCTGACATTTCTAAAACTATATGGGGTAAAGATACGAACCAATGGGTTTATGCAGTAACTGAAATCAAATTCAGAGGCACTCACCCCAATGAAATATGTGTACTGAACCCCAAACCACTGAAAATGTAAAAAAAAAAAAAAAACAAACAAGAAATGTTTTTGCAGGGGAGCAAGCCTCACTGAGCCCATCACCCACAAAGGGCAGACTATACTTCACTTTCCCCACATCTGGAAATACCACTTTTAGAGAAACAAGGAATCATTGAACATAACACGCAATTCGTGAAAGCTAAATGTGATGAAATATGAGTCAAAAATTAACTGGTTTATGCTTACAAGCATTTAAAAAATGGTACACGAAGTTTGGAAAAATTCTTTCATATCTGGAAATTATGATGTGATATGCTATGATAAAACTCTGTGAGTAAGTGAAGATATCCTCAAGAATGTTGAGAACAGAGATATTAAAAATGTGTTTTTTTAGCAATTCCAGATGGGTCAGATAGAGCCAATGCTCTACTGTATGCCATTAACCAATGCTAGAATAAATTATGAAAAACACCCATATCATTAACTGCCATGCTTATTGATAATTTAAAAATAGATCCTTTCTTATCAGGTTCTTGATTTACTGTCAAAACATAATGAATGTGATTTGTTCTGTTATGAAAAAAAAGTTTATCACATTTAATTAGCCAGCAATAACCATGCATCTTATTTCACTTTTCAAAACATACAGACAGAATATGGTAACTTGTTTTCACTATATCCTGCTGCTAAGAGGATCATTTTTACTTTGATATTAACAGTATTGATAATGCATCAATAGCATATCAAAATCTGGCTTAAAAAGGACAGATACAAAAATCAATGCACTCTTTTTCATCCTCTCACAGTGAAGGCAATAGCGACTATTTTTTTCTCCTAATAGCAAAAATGTATTATGAGAAAAAAGTGTTACCTAGGTCATTTTCAGTATTTCATCAGAAATACCAGATGTAGCAAAAATCACTGAATTACTACATTTGTATAGTAAATAGCTTCAGTAATCCTTTTTGCAACTGCACTGCTGAGAAGTAAATGCTTTTCTGGTGCATTAAATAGCTAATGGTGTGCATTAACAGTTTAATATAAAACAAAATAAAGAACATCACTCTTAGCTACTCTGAAAGCTTAAGTCATATTTACTGTGTTTTGCTTTTCATTTTAAACATATATTGGATACATTCTTCTGTTGGTTCATGGCATAGCAACTGTTTCTATTTTTCTAATATGCATGACATTAAGTGCAGAGAATATGTTAGAACAGCTAAAATGAAAACTTTTTAGAGCTCTCGTAACCTGTGTGAGAATGTTCACAAATTATATTCTTCTTACTTCAAAGCAACCCCTGCCAGGTTTAGTACTTAAGTATCCTTACCTGTTAAAATTCTTCCACATCTTCCCTTCATAAATATTAGCTTGTATAATGGGATACTGGCAAGTGTAAGTAGTTTTATTCAATAAAAAGCATAGTGATACGAAATGGCAAAATTTAATTTGCTAAAAAATTATAATCAGACTGATAAAACTATGGAGAGGTTGCAGGAACACTATGGTCCAGAGAGCATGAGAATTGCATACCAGATCCCTATGTGATTTATAAGGAGTGCTACACAACACTATTTTCTGTCTTACACCATTGTTCAGCCATAGTGGTCAGTACATGGAGCACACATGCAAGTATCATCTCTCTCCCAACCGCCAATGGATTGTACACGATTCATAAATAGTACAGCCGGTACAATAAGGAGTGGTCCAAGTTGCATACGTTATGGCACGAGAACTGCTAACAGCAGTAGGTATGATACATCCCTTTACCTTTCTGATATGTTTCTCAGCTGAAAAACAACACCAGTGCATACTTTGGGGGAAAATACTATTTTGCATGGTAGGAAAAACCCTACTGGCAATGTAATTCTCTATGGTGCCCTCCCCACACACATACACAGTGATGATGCTGAGTTCCCATCAGGGAAGACTCCAGTCATTAGCAGAATATGCTGGTATTCCTTGCTTTACCAACATGTCTAATGACTTAACAAAAACAGATACTGGGCCAGGTGCGTTAGAAACTTCATACTTATTCAGTAGCTTTTCCTTGCTGTGCTGGCATGCCACACTTTGATTCAGGCTATGGAATCAGAGGGCATAGCATGGTGCACCTCAATTATATTTGCACTCTTTTTATAGGAATCAAAGGAATCACAGAGAAATTCAAGACAGCTAAGCCTCAGGACCATTACGCCTTGCCAATATCTAGCCATAAAATGTATCTCCCCTATCAAGCAAGGGTAAAGTAGCCATGCTTGGGGGAGAAGCTATTAGTACCTGTTCAATCATCCAAGTCCCATTTAAAGGAAGATAGTGTATCACACTGTTTGATCTGCAGGAGAAATGTATTCCAGAGGTAGGAAAGACAATGACCAATAAACATTATCACCATATTTTATTGATCTGCTGATGAAGATTTAGTTTTCTGGTTCTGGTATTTGTGGAGCTGTTTGACTTGTGGAGATACAAGACCTCTAAGACCACTGGGTCCCTTTTGGCATGGAAGGCAAGGCAGATATCTGTTCTGTGGAGTTTACATGATGCTGAATAAAGGGACAAAGCTTTAAGTCTTGTTCTGGTAACTTAAGAGTTTTTAAACAAATGATCTTCTTAGTTAGCAGCCTGTGGAGTCTTTATAATTATTTAATATCTAGTGAGGTACATCCTAAAAGGGGTGTTGTTTTCGATAATTGGCCTAACGAGTGCTGAATATAAAGGGAAAATGGCTTCCTTTAGATCCAGATCCTATTACTTTGACAATTAACTGCATTAACTAGAAGGATTTCCTGACTTCTGTTGTATGCTGATTGATGGAAAGTGAATTATCAACTCAAGTTCCAAGATCCCTGACTACATTCTCATTTTGAAGTGAGGAAGCATTTAATTTGAGCATATGTTTAGTTCACCAGGTATTTACTAGTGTGCGTTCTTGTGACAGAGCTTAGGCATCAGAGGGGGGTTTGACAATGAGTCCCAGTTTGCAGTTATATGCAAACTTTTTTAGCCAGAGATCTTTGTTTTTGGTCTAGAGGATGGAGAAATCAATATCATATTAAGGCTGTCCCAGCACTGAGCCCTGCAAAATACCACTAGTTACCATCATACTCCCTGACACTACACCTACCACCTGCACTGTGCGGGTCATGTATTTTAGCCAAATGGCTATCTATCTTATCACATAGGAGTCTAAATGTGATGCATTTAGTTTATTAACTATGGTAGCGTGGGGGATGGTGTCAAATACCTTGACCAGATCAATGTATGACCACTATCAACAGCTTGTGTTATCCTTTTGAAGAAGTTTACCAGATCTACCCTTTATTAAGGCCAACTGTTGTGGATCTAGCCTTATGAGATTTTATTTTTATTCTTATTTACTTTTCTATTGTTGCTGGGGGATAGTCTGACCAAGCTAGTAGCCTCTTTTCAGGGAAGGCCTGAGGTGGTATTTATACTACTACACCTATTTGAAATTTGGCCAGGGCAACAGGGAAGGACCCCTACTATTTCCTATAGGTGTCATGGGGTCTTTTACATCCACCTGAACTACCACCAACTAACTCAAGCAGACGGGGTCTTGGTTTAATGTCTCATCCAAATGATGGCACACTCAGGAGTGCTGCACCCCACTAATGCTGAACTGCAATGTCAGCAATTGATCTACCTGGTGTAGGAATCAAACCCATAGCTTTCTGTACCAAAGGCAACTGTGCTACATGTTGACCCACTGACACTAAGATTTTGAATGTCTGAGTTTATCATGCCACTGATAATATGTTCCATGTTCTTCTGTGTTCCTCTTTCTCTACAATGATCCATGTCTGTGAATTGTAGTAATTATAGGGTATCGATTCAACATAGTGCACATATTGCATTTAAGCAAATATGCACTGTGTTAATTAATAACCAAGAACACCTTCACACAATCTTCTTAAATACAAAAGCACAGTATGTTCCAGAATCATTGGTCAGTAATTAAAAGGCAAGTAGAATAATTTGTGGCTTAAGGGACAGATTTTCATTTCAGGATTTAATCTACTATTTTCATTTAAAACAGGAAATGTAACAGCATTTAACTTGATAATCCAGTAATCGTCTTTACTTTCTGAAAGACTAATTCAATCATTCAGCCTGTCTGATGCATCTCAAAAACTGTTAGCAGTTTTAAAAGTGAACAGTACAATGCATTTCTCTTTTGTATTTATTTATTTATTTTTTCTCCAAGTCTCTGCCTGAGTCAAAACATCACTGAATGACAAATACATGCCCACAGTGCTACTTATCAGCTTTACTAGTTGCCTTACCTTGCTGAGCCTGTGGACTCTGTGAAATTTTTTCTTCACCCTACGACTGGTGATAATCTTGTATTTCATCATCACAGTCATGTGGGTAGCAGCAGTAGGACCCAGAAGCATAGCAACAGTGGGGCAAAGTGACCCGTTGCCCTGAGCACAAAGTATTAGGGAGTGCAATCAGAAAAGAACAGTCCCTGCATCTATACAGACAGAGAAAGGAACTTCAGAGCTTCCTGTATGCTAAGCTATAAAAAGCCAATATATCTGCTTGCTACAGATTAAAAAAATAGCTTTTTTTTTTTGCTATTCAGTGGAAGAGCTGGGGGGGTATATGTTTAACCGTAGTAAATCGATTGCCAAGAAATATAGTACTCAGCTTGTTATAGTAATTTTGTTTTGTTTGTTTTTTTTAATGGAAACTGGGGGACATGTAACTAACTAGTAAACTGATTTCTACAAATGTAGCAATTGGTTTACTATAGTAAAGTGTTTTTTAATTTTAATGGAAGAGCTGGGGGTTGTATCTAACTGTAGTAAGCTCATTGCTACAAATGTAGCAATCTTTTTTCCTGTTAAATGAAAAAGCTGGGGTTGCATGACTGTAACTGTAGTAAGCTTTGACAAATGTAACAGTTGTCTTAATACAGTATTTATTTTGCTCTTCATGCTTGAAGAGATAAGGGGCATGGAACGCTACAGTGGGGACTGGCACTGGGAACTAGATGAGACAATCTCTGCAGAGGAGGTTCCCCCCAGTCATGCACATTAATGTAGGGAAGGCTCAGTCAAGAGACCTGGCTGAGAAATTTCTTATTAATGGCTGATGCCAAGATTTACTGTAGCTGCCTCATCTTGCTCAGCTCAAGGCCAGGCATCTTTAAATATCAGTTGAAAATTCTGGGTCTAGATGAAAATGTATGCCTTTATTGGGTCAGAGATAATAATCTAATGGTGTATTAATGATGCAAGATATGTTTAGAATGAATAAAGTTTGAAATAAAGCATGTCAGTGTTATAGGCTAATGGTTAGATTAGTAGTGTGAAGGTACTGTTATGCTTGGGTCTGTAGGTCAAGAAGCTGGTTATTAATCATCAATTCACATCAGTAATACTTGATTATCTGTACTTCCTACATCCCAATTCAGGTTGCCTGTCACAGCACAGTCTAACACTTTGAAAGGAGTACACTGGGGAGTCATGAGAGATAGCCAGATAGCAGGTCAGGACCACATTGTTGCTCTCCAGCTATCTCACAGAGCCAAGATGGTGGTTATTTAAACATAATACAAAAAAGCTCATTTTAAAGTCCATCTTTTTGTAGTTTGCCTTAATCTGCATGCTTGAACAACTTTAACAAAGGATTCCTGTAATATCGCTCCTTGTCAAACAGGTAACATTTACCCTTGGAATTGCAGCTGGCCAGGAGAGAATACAATGAATGTGAGACATGTCACATCAAGAGGGAAATGTGTGGATGACGGCACTCATACCTACTGTGTGTGCACAGTCACTAACAGCAGATGCAATACACTATAATTTGTCATGTTTTCCATCTCCATACTGTGATCATGAATGCAAATGTACACAAACATGTGCAAGTGTATACTGTCTCTCACACACACACACACACACACACACACACACACACACACACACACACACACACACACACACACACACACACACGCACACAGTACTGAGTTACCACTTTGCCACTGCAGGACAGACAGAGATAATGATAATTGTATTTCAAGACAGCCAACATTGAGTATAACTGCAATAAAGTGTCGTCTCTTTACAGAGGTCAGCTCAGTGCTTTACTACCTAGCAGATGTTTAAGCAACTGAATTGCACTCTGATCTCAACTTGACCAGGATCCCACATAGTGCATCCTCACCATCTTGACTTTAACAGGTTGTTTGGCATTCACACCTGTAATGCATCTTTGTTTTTTGTATAATTACTAGTCGGTAGAGTGTATAATAGTCATGAACAATGGCAGCATTCTAAAACAAGTTACATCACAAAGCATTCATATGTGACTTATGCTTATTACATAGAGTATTACTGTTGCATGAACTGAGGGGGATATATCCTTCTATGCTGAGCTCTTACAGGAAACCACATTAGCATATAAGTGAGTGATAGCTGGCTGTACCTATGCTAGATATCACAGAGAGAATCACCAGCCTGCCCTTTCTTTTTTTCTATTCATCCTAGATGCTTTAGAAAAGAAGAGAAGCTATTTTAAAAGTGCACCATTGACTGAATCTGCCTAATATACCATAACTTGTACTATATGTTTGAACATTCCTTCTTTCATGTTTTTGTTCTGTGCTACTGACCCTAACTAAAGGATCATAATGGTCACTAGCAGTTGGGCTGGTAGAAAGTCAGGCCAAGACACAGAATCATCTCACTTTATGTTATAGTATGTACTTCTTCTTAGAGTCTGGTAACAGCTCGATGTTATCAAATGGGCACTCATGCCCCTTCTTGCAATATCATGAGATAAAAAAGTTGCTTATGTGATTATAAAAGCTAACTGTTGGCATGATGTTGCTTGTCTGTGACTGAATTAACTAAAGTAATGCATAAGAGCCATTTTAAGCTCTGTGGCCTAAAGTGATTTGCCATGCTTTTGATATGATGCTTAAGAATTTAATGAACTTAGTTCAGAATTCTGCTTTATGTTGGTTTATATAACATAAAGCAAATTCATTTATTAAAATATTATGTCTCACATATCAATGCAAAATATTGTGTACAGTCATATGAGGCAATATGTTATACAAAATAGACTTATCCTATGTTATCAAGTGCCAGGCTTTGGTCTATTGAGATAGTTATACTAAAACATGCATTATACAATAACAGCTCATTACTATTCAAAAACAAGTTAGCTGATTGGACAACCCAACCAACCATAGGTAAATCCTGCATTACCCACACACAGTCATGGATTATTGCTTAATTGCGAAATGGCACCATGCTTTATAGATCATATTTTGATAGTCTGGGCTTCTGACATAAAATATAAAGGAAAAACTAGGAAGCTACTGCTTGCTCCTGACTTGTGGACCAGACTGTTGTTTTTTGTTTTTTTCTAAGTATTAATCCAGTAAGGAAAGGAGAGGTTAAAATGGCATTGTAAAACAGATTTAAGACTTGTAGGCTTTTGTTTCTATGAAAGTCTGATATGACTTAAACCCTAGGATTCCGAAAAGGTTGCCAGAAGAGGTAAGCCCTACCATGAGCAGCCAACCTCTCATGGCAACCCTTTCTGATTCAGAGACAGGCCCACAGTAGTGCTTTTCCACAATCAGACTCACTACGGTAAGTCATCCTGACAACCATGCTGCATGATAATGAGGCATTCCTGGGTAGTGTCTAATGTTAATTAGCAATGCCCTTTCCATCACAAATGCATGCATAAATTAGCTTGGCCAGATATGATAATTATCATGGCCAAAATGCAAAAAAAGTTACCCATTCAACTCAATGGGACAGGCTTAGGGTTGCCACCTTTTCAAATGCCCAAAGTGGGACATTTTTTGTATAAATGTGAGATTTTGCAGAGCAAAACATACCCATGATCAGTGCAAAGGGCAGAACTTCACTTTGTTCCCAAATAAAAGCTTATTCTTGTAGCGCTTGAGTTGTTTATGATATTTCATATAACTTTTAGGTGTTTCAGATATAAAAATAACTGTTTTATGTAACTATTAAAGAAAACATTGGAAATATTTTTTGTCCTAAAATCTCAGGACATTCACAATTTTTTTTTGCAGGACACAACTGCCCAAAGAGGGACAGGTGGTAATCCTAGACAGGCTACATTGCAGGTAAGTTTAGAAAAGTTCATCTGACAGTTAGCAGAGTAGAGGGTATGTGAATATGTGAGGCAGTGTCTTTGCATATCTGCAGTGGTGTAAATGAACTTTGATGAATATGTGCATGTGTGTGAGTGTGTGTGCATGTGTGTGTGTGTGTGTGTGTGTGTGTGTGTGTGTGTGTGTGTGTGTGTGTGTGTGTGTGTGTGTGTGCACGTGTGTGTATGTGCGTGAGGTCATGTGTGTACATGCATGAATATCTGCATATGTGTGGACGAGTAAATGAGGGAGGTGCCTGTGCCAATGTGATGCATAGGCTTTCAGTGGGAATTATTATCAAAAACTGTTGCTTAGCACTGGCAGTAATTATGGGCATGTCAGATGTCCACATTTTTATTTTATTTATTTTATTTTACATTTGTTGACCGGGATAGTCCAACTGGATTAATGTCCATTTTCAGTGGAGGCCTGGGGAGAAAAGCTCCAAGGTAGACAGATAAGTAATAACAAAGAAGGTATATTACCAAGTTAGACAGATAAGTAATAACAAAAAGACATATTACAGATGAGATATTTACAAATGACATAAGCAGACATGAAATAGACAATATCACAAGTTCGAGTTACCCCTGGAAACAGTCAGTGGAAAAAATAACAGTAATTTGATTAATACATTATATACATTCATGGTGAGAGTTAGCCAGGCTTGTTACAGTGGCAAAGCCAGTTTAGTGCCAGATGTTGTTTGTGATTAGCTTTGAATTGGGATAGGGAGGAGAACAGAGTAATGTTAGCTGGAAGGAGGTTCCATGCTCTGCCTGCAGAGTTTGCAAAGAGGGAGTCACCAGCTACATTGTTAATTTTAATTGTCTTAGTTTGTAGTCTGTTTGAGGATTGGAGCAGTCTTGGATTGTTGCAGGGGGTGATCATATTTTTAAGAGCTGGTGTGTTATCTGGATGATAGAGGATTTTATTAGCCATAATCAAAAGGTTATATTTAAAAAGTGAACTGCACATAGCAAATAAATAACAAAATAAAGCAGCAAAACATCTTTCTGATTACCATTGTATCAGCATCATAATAAAAAAAAAATCTAAACTTGCAATTAAGTCCTACATAACCTTCTCTGTGTGCAAAATCCTGCTGCCATGTCATAACCAAGTTTATTGAACTAGCCGCATGCCATAAAGCTTATCAACTAAAAAATGACCATGCCAACCAAATCAAGGAGGGTAATGCTGATATTATACTGCTGCCATTAAAGCATGTGTGCCTCTGACACATTACTGTAGCAACTAAGTAAAATAACCAGAAAAAAGGAATTATCCTATATTTACAGAAAAGTTCTGCAAGTAAAGTATAAAAATATAATTTTCTTTCTAAATGACAATTCAGTAACAATCTGATTAAGTTTAATGTCCTAAAATCCAGGGAAAATGCCAAGTTTGTATTAATTTATATTATTTGTGATTTCTGCAACATCTTAAATTTGGTAGGACATGTATTACATAACCTGATAAAGTGTTTGCTATTTTGTTTATTCTTCAAACAATAAATGGCTATTCCTAAAGTTGAGTAATGCACTAAATTACGAATGACAGGCCTACAAAACCCACACATAACAGTCCCCCTTAAATGTTCCCCAAAATGATCAGCATATGCAACCTTGGCAGAGATGCTCTTCAAAGCTAAACCATAAACCTAAAGGAGGAAAAAGAGACTTGTCATGAGGTACTGCCACTAAATCTCATATCTAATCCTATGAAGTTTCATCAGAATGATATAAGCATCATAGCTCTCAGCCTCTTAAAATATGAAATCTGGACAAAGCCAACAAATAGGGACAGATTTTAAATATTCCTCTTATAAAGGTAGAAAGTTGATAGAATAACAGGTTTTACAGTAGCATGCATCTTCTAATGGCTATGAAGCCTGAAACTCAAATGTATGTCGTTATTTAGTGATGTCGCTCCTCAGTGATTGCTAGTAAACTACATTTTCATGAAGAACAGACCAAAAATATGAGTCAAAAATCTGTATATGCTGCAAAAATCCGGACAGTTGAGAGATATGAATTACGCATTTATCGATTTATCTCACTGACAACAGGACTCTCCACAGCCATCCTTCTCTTGAGATGACTAAAAGAGAAAACACAACATGTAGATAGTATTTCCTAGCCCAAAATAGTATAATAATAGACAAAGTGAGTTTACTGGTGTCAGTCTGTTTATTTATTTATTTATTACATTTGTTTACCGGGAAATTCCGACTGGACACAGGTCCTTTTTCAGCGGAGGCCCGGGGAGAAAAGCTCCCCAGAATGACATGGTAGATGGTAAACAATAACAATCAAGGATGTTATACAGTAGAGGTGATCATGACATGGAGAAATACAGGAGCAAATTAGGTATAATTGAGTAGTAATCTCTAATTACAACATTGAGAAATAAGAAGTAAAACATGGTGCTACAAATTTCTAAACAGTAACTAGATAACAATAATAATCGACTAAATGATTAACTAAATCCTGGAAGGATTAATAAGCAGTGAGTAATCTTCAGTAATGCTGCCAAATATGTAGGTACTACTCCTTGATCATTTGTGATTTTTTGAATTTGCAACTGCTTGTTTCTTTCTAGCAACATTTTGTCTACTGCTTAAAGTTATATTTGCACATGAAATTGGTCATTTAACACTTATGAGTTTTAATAATTTAAAACAAGTTTCACCTGCTTTACTCATTCTACCATGCAAAATCAATAACCTTGTAATGTACATGTCACTAATATATCATTTTATAGTAAACTTTTTTCTTTGGTTATCTTTTCTTAGACAATTAATCAACACAGAATATTTTACCTCATGAATATAAATAAATTGGTGTGCTATTTTTCTTAAGTTGCTGGCTATCTTTTTAATGTATCATCAATATTATAACATTTTATCTAATTATAAATCACAATTACTGACTCTGGTGCCTTACTATGTTACAAGTTTGGTTACTCGGGATCTCACCTTTTTAATGCCTTTGAGTCCCTTTCAAATCTCCTGAGTTTGTTGTACCAGTTTTTTCATGAAGAATGTGGGCATGAAATGTTTAAGACCTACAACAGGCCCAAACATAAAAATGCTAAAAAGGAGCCCAGTTTCACAGATATCAAATAATGGATACAGGTAAGCCATGCGTTGTTAATTGTCTTGATAACTGAGTAGTACTTTGTTTTCTTCTGAACCTTTTATAAAATATTTATTTATTTATTTATTTATTTATTTATTTAAATTTGTTGACCGGGAGTGTCTGACTGGACATAGGTCCATTTTCAGTGGAGGCCCGGGGAGAAAAGCTCTACAGTTAAAATAAACAGACAGTAGTTACATTGGATTACATAGTGATTAACAATTTAACATAGCAATTATTTACAACATATTTACAGATGAAGAACATAGTACATCAGTAGACAACTAGAATCTTTATCTGTGAAGTACATAACAGACATTAACAAATGTTACAATGAGAAGTTTCTGCTGTATAATAAGTACTAGGCTTATGAGCATCTGAGCTTGCTATAATCAAGGTAGTTAGTGGAGTGGAAAGAAAGGTAGTGGATGGAAGGGGTGGATGATATTAGAGTGGGAGCTGCAAGGGCATAGCCAGCATGTTTTTAGGTATGCTATTAGTAAAGTTTTGAAGTGGGTGCATGATGGTATGGAGGTAATTGTGGGTGGGAGTGAGTTCTATAATTTGGCTATGGCGCAAGAGAATAGTGCTTCACCAGCACTCAATATATAGCACTACTACAATATATCTAAAATATGTACAATTAACACAACAGAGTTGTCAAAAATTTGATCAGAAGTTATAAAATGCACTATAAAAATGTGTCATGCTAAAAATACTAAGGATGTGTTTGAGTTGTTTCTGTAATAGCTAATCATTGTTCACTATTCATTTTTACTGCTATGCAAACACTGTTAACTGATCTGTTATTAATATATTTTCATTGTTATCACTAAGTAAAAAGTAATTTTGGTGAAATTGGTAAAGTAAACTATGATAGTATTTTGCAAGGTATAATTCAGTAACTGCAAATTGGAATAAATTATGTTGTTCTTCTGCAAACAAATATTAATTAAAATGACTTTGCTTCTTAAAATGTTTTACATAATCTAAATTTCCACTTTAATTCCAAGAAAGAATTCCATGTGAATAAATAGTAAATGTTTTGAATAAACTTTTCATTGCATTTTAATGGTAAATGTGTCTTCTCTAGGTAGCACTGAAGTATCATGTTAGTTGATGGATGATGGAAAAGTTGGTTTACCAGTTAATAGAGCCTTATTCTTTGTGGTCATTTGCCAAAACAATAATTTGTAGGCTAGATCCAGTATATAAAACAAAGTGGACAATTAAGCATGAACATATTCATGAACAGATTAAATGATGTTTTCTACAGAATTTCCTAAAATTTTAAATAACTAAATGTTTTGGAAACCGAAAAAAAATAAGTATTTTATATTACTAAACCAGCAAACTCTGTCTATAAAAACAACATTTAAAAGTTATTTAGAAATTTCACATATAGCTATCCAAGATATCCAGTATACTCCCTTATTGAGACACTTAAAACAGACACAATTTCACCTACTTAAAGTGGAGAGGAAGTAAAACGACCTATTCTAACAATGTGTAACTCTCTTTGTTTGTGTATATCAGATTGTTTTTCCTTTTTTCATATTTGGTTTGAGGCCATTTGTACATTTTATAAATAGTTCATTATAATTTATTCTTGCTTGAAATGTAAAAGTTTATTACTATTTTATTTGGAAAAAAATAATAAAATTATTTGTGTAAAAAAAAAGATATCCAGTATCAAAAAAGGGAATAGTTTCAATTTCCCTTTTTCTTTTCCACATGACAATATAGATAAAATAACTACACCTAAAATATTTATTTTAAAATAAATTATGTTATATTTTTGGTCAGTATGAAAGGTTTTCTGATTTTTTATGAATAAGATGACAAGTGAATGTGACTTATATTGCAGTAATATTTATTTGTCTAAAATATTAAACATTTTATATAATTAAAAAATGTAAAGGATGACAAAACAATATTTATCAATATTATTTTTGTATTAATCTTTATCATTCTTTATTGGAATATATTAATGCTGCGGAAGTGGTGCTGCGGTAGCATTGTCACCTCACAGTAAGACATTGTCCTGTTCGATTCTCAGCTAGAGCATCTTCTGTGTGGAGACATGCGTGAATGGGCGTGCCTTCATTGAAGGTTGTGCATCAGAGCTGGCAACTCGGCATGTAAAAATCTACTGCCAATCATTAGCGGACCGGAGTTCCGCTGTGGCAACCCCTAACTGGGAAAAGCCAAAAGACACAACAACAACAACAACATTGGAATATATTAACTCTATTGTATTGGGTAGGTTTAATTTTAATTCCTCTTATCAAAATTGTATAAACAGCCTTTTCCAAATGAAATAAACATACATGGCTAAAAATCTGAGCTAAACCTGTAAAATAAAGTACCTACATTTTTATGCAATGATAACATTTTGACATTTATGGTCTCCAAAAATGATATTTATTTTGAATAACTGTCTCTTGAAAAATAAATGCTTATGGCATTCCTTACTGCTTATACATTGCAAAGATGTATAAAAATATGATTCTAAGCGTTGGAGAACCCTGGTGGTAAAAATGAATAGGCAACATATCTTTTAGAAATTGCTTAATTCTAAATACTTTTTGACAAATTTCCAAACATTTGCACATGCATTGTGGTTGAATAATTTTCTGTCATCTAAACATACAATGCTCCAATCAGTAGCTATATTCAAAAATCCCATTATCCTTTCCGTTAGTGTCGCCTAAGGATACTAGAAAAGTTGTAACCAATCACAGTATACCTCTAAACCTCTTAGCATAAGATGTCTGTCATTATTTAATGACTTCAATCCTCAGTGATTTGCCAAAAAGCCAAACATTTTATGAGAAACAGACTCAAAATATGCAACAAACATCGGACATTCTGTGAAAATCTGGACAGTTGGGAGGCATGAATCATTGGAAAAATAGAATATTTTTAAAAATACTTAAATATAGTCACCGGTTCATAAACATAGCCTGTTTTGTCTGCCAAAATATAATGAATATTATTAAATCAAGAGCAAATGTGATTCTTTAAACTCTAAATTGTAGACAAAGTTACAAATATTATTAGAGAAATATTATAATTATTTGCTATTAAGTCAAAGAAAAATATGAGATGCATAATTTCTATTAATCTATAGCTGTTGAGGAACAGGAATCAAATGCAACATAAGCACAGTTAGTTTATGATTTTGTAAGATCGATACTTTCTGTTAGTTCTGTGGATTTTTATTATAATTATCATGTTTTATTTAACATGAATCCTGGGAAATTATTACATGTTAAGAAAAAAGCAAAGAAAAAAATAATACTTTAAAATTATTAGCTATAATTACTGTCTAATTGGATAATTTGAGATTAAGTCATACTTTTTATTTACTGTTAGGATTCTCTATAACTAAGTTTCTGCTAATAAACACTGATCTGTCAGTTAGATAAATGACTTGTGAGGCAGTTGCTTAACATGCGGAGATTCATAATTCTTATCACAAGGTGAATAAATAGACAGCAACAGTATTGTAGTAGCGCTGTTCTTGAATCAGTAACATTACCGCAAGGTGTACTCATAGTATGTACCTCATCTTAACCTTTATGAAACCACCCAGTGCTGTTACTATTAAATAATATATGTTGTAGTTTTCATCTTCTATAAGCTCAGATCAAGCTTGATGAGTAAAAGGCTGTAGTTCAAAGAGTTACTAATGACCCTCAAGAGGAGAAAGAAAAAACACTGGTATAGCTGAGGCAAGGTTTTTCCTCTTCTTTAGCATTAAAGGGAGATAGGTGATCTAGCACCTCTTACTATTAAATGAACCTAGTGACCTAGCACATCTTCCCATTTAACCTTAGAAATGTCACATATAGGGGCAATAAATGATGAAGAAAACAAAAAAGAAAGGTAAAAATATACAGCCAGTGAAAACAGTTTAATGTAAGTGGAAAAGTAGAAGGCAGGTTTTATACACATACATGCACATATATATCTGTATATATATATATATATATATATATATATATATATATGGTTCCCATTCAGAAGCCTGAAACATCATAAGCCTGAAAATCAAAATCCTGAAACCAAAAGCCTGAAAATTCAGAATCCTGAAAACTCAAAATCCTGAAAGCCCAAAATCCTGAAAGACCAAAATCCTGAAACTCAAAATCCTGAAAACACAAAATAGACATACTGATGTCATTGTGGCTTTGCTATTGTTAGCCCTGTGGTGTTAGGTCATGCGTTGGGGTCAGGTAAGTGTGCGGTTGGTTTATTTTAGGGTTAGGGCGGTTTAAGTGAGTTAGGGTTAGGGCAGGTTAGGCATGTATGCAATAGTGACAAATATTGGGGTTAGGGCGGTTTAAGTGAGTTAGGGTTAGGGCACGGGTCAGGTGAGTGTGCGATAGTGACGGACCTTAGGGTTAGGTTAGGGTCAGGGTCAGTTGGTAGATATTAGTGTCTTTATAGTGACATATTAGCATTATTTGTGTTTTCAGGATTTTGAGTTTCAGGATTTTGGTCTTTCAGGATTTTGGGGTTTCAGGATTTTGAGTTTTCAGGATTCTGAATTTTCAGGCTTTTGGTTTCAGGATTTTGATTTTCAGGCTTATGATGTTTCAGGCTTCTGAATGGGAACCATATATATATATATATATATATATATATATATATATATATATATATATATATATATAAATATATATATATATATGTGTGTGTGTGTGTATATATATATATCTGTATATATATATATATATATATATATATATATATATATATATATATATATATATGGGTCCCCTTCAGTAGATCGAACGTTTCCAAGTTTGAACCACATATGGACTAGACCATATGTTCGAACTTGTAAAAGTTTGATCACACTGAATGGAGATCTCTGTACAGTGCAGAAAGGGAAGATTTCCCATTTCCGCAATGTAGTGCAATCTCAGAGTTGATATATTTAAGTAAGGGGGTGTGGGGTGCAGGAGGTGTAGCCCCCCTGCTATAGATTTTTAGTTTTGTGTTTTGTTGTTTTATTTGTTTTTACTTCAGTGTTCGAACATTTATGAGTTCGAACATATGGTCTCGGCCATATGTGGTTCAAACTTGTAAGAGTTCGATCTACTGAAGTAGATCCATATACATATATATATATATATATATATATATATATATATATATATATATATATATATATATATATATATATAGATATAGGTCTACCTGAAAACGCCGAAAGTGCACAACGCCGATGACGTGAACACCGACACCGGAAGATCGACAATGGAGAAGACCCATAGTTGAGAATCCCGATGCTGAGAACACCGACAAGTTAAGGTAAGTGTGCGATAGGGACGGACATTAGGGTCAGGCTGTGGGTAAGGTAAGTGTGTGATAGTGACACACATTAGGGTAGGGTGCGGGTCAGGTAAGTGTGCCATAATGATGGACTTTAGGTTTAGGGGCAGGTTAAGTGAGTTAGGGTTAGGGTGCGGGTAAGATAAGTGTGCGATAGTGATGGACTTGAGGGTTGGGGTGGATTAAGTGAGTTGGGTTAAGGTGCGGGTAAGGTAAGTGTGCGATAGTGACAGACCTTAGGGTTAGGGTTTGGGTTAAGGTTAGTGCATAGATAGTTGTGTATGTAAGGTTTAGTGTAGGTTTGTAAGGTTTTTGGTGTGCTTGTGCTGTGTGTGTTTTTGGGAAAAGTATTTGTTTTGTTGATTGTCGGGATTTTGGTTTGTCGAGCATGTGAAGGTTCGTGTTTTTGAAGTTTCTTTTTTTGTCGTTTTTTTCATGTCTGTTATTTCATTGTCGGTGTTTTGGCATGTCGGTGTTATCAGGTAGACCTATATATATATATATATATATATATATATATATATATATATATGGATCTACTTCATTTCAGTGAAAGCTCATTTCACTGAAACTCAGTTGCCTGCTCACAATTCACTGAAAGTTCATTTCACTGAAAACTCATTTCACTGAAACTCATTTCGTTGAAAGTTATATATGGCCTTTTCCCCACTGTAGTTTGATCCTGGAGTTAGTATATAAAGTAAGGGTGGGTGTGGGGGGCCGTAGCCCCCCCACCTATTTTAAATGTTTAAAACCACAGATATGGATACTTACAAGTCCAATGAATAACTCTTTCCAGAAGACAGTATATAACCAAACTATGTGGGGGACTATGCCCCCCACACCCCCTAATGTGGGGGGCTGTGCCTTCCCCACCCCCTTATTTTATATACTAACTCCAGAATTGCACTACAGTAGGGAAAAGGCCATATATACCTTTCAACAAAATGAGTTTCAGTCAAATGAGTTTTCAGTGAAATGAGCTTTCAGTGAAATGAAGTAAACCCACATATATAAATATATATATATATATATATATATATATATATATAGATATATATATATAGATATATATATATCTATATCTATATATATATATATATATATATATATATATATATATATATTGCTATATATAATTTATCAACATGCTGCTACACATGTGCTGAGCAACAGTCTTAGTGCATTCAAAACATAAACCAAAAAACTTAAAACAAGCCCCCCCTTGCACCCCCACATTCTCTGCTAATTATATATACTAACTCCAAGATCACACAATATTGGTGATAATGCATATTTCCCTATCTTGAATATTATGTGATCTCACATACCTGTCGACCATCTGTTTAGTTGACAAAATTTTCTCGACTAAAGAGATGTTGTCCAACTATAGAGTCGACAATATTAAGTTGATCCACATACATACACAAATATGCATGCCTGGGTGTGAGTGTGTATGTAAGGGAGGAGAAAGCAGGGATCATTTGTTAGAATGTTAGATATCTGTAGTATATTGTTGAGAATGATACTCTGAAACATTCTGATACATTGCCAGTTTATTGCAGATAAGCAATTTTCATGTTGAGTAAGTAGTTATATAGCTGTTACAGGAGACAATTGCTAACTAAAAGCAAAGACGCAGCACGTTTTAGAGTATCATAAGCTCAGCCTAATATTTAGTATTTACATTATAAGACAAATCATACAAAAAATAAAATCGAAGAAGGGGAAGAAAAACCGTGGCAAAAAAAACTACAAGCAGATTTGATGAAATCCAGATGTTTGGGACAAAAACCCAGTGAAAAAGTTAAATTGTTCGTCATGTATTTTATTTGTTGTGTGCAGCTCATTCATTAAAATTATTCGTAGATTAAGACTTTTGGATTCTGAATCTTCAACAGTGACAAATCATACAAAGCAGAGATAACTAGTCATGCTTGCTCATGGTAAGGAAATAAACAAAAATAAACAAAATGTCATCCTCACACTTTTTGTCCTTCAGCTTTTGTATACGCATGCTTCTTATATAGACATTCTGTCAACTGGAGAACTGTATCATTGATATATTCCTTAATTATCAAAATTATTTAAGCATATTTTGAGCACATTGCAAACAGATAAATATTACATCTCACATGAAAGTAATGTCATTTAATATGTCCTATATTTTACTGTGCTACACCTATATTACAGTAAAAGGGGACTTTGTGAAAGATCAGGTAAAAGCTCCTGTACCAGAAGAAATCTCCAAAACAAGAAGATTTACTTATCCATCTCTCCCCCTCCCCTTACTTGTTAGGCAAGGTTCTTCCATCCAATGAGCTAAATGGTATACATCCAGGGAATATGTTAAATATCTGAATGTCTTATCTGCATTCTGCGTAATTGTATCTACTATCTTCATAACAACTATATTAATCATAAATTATTTCATAGTGGATTTAAACTACTTATGTTCAATTGTTGATTGCTACATGAGCCTTTGCTGAGACATGGCTAAAGGAGTCCTTTATGTCCATTCATCTTTTCCAGTTAATAAATAATTAAATTAAATAAAGGAGTTCTAAGTGATTCTTTATCAGATACTGCACCATTACCTGTGTATAAGTCTCCTGTCCATAGGGTACATAAATGTGTTTATATCAGCTATTCAAACTTCAGTGAAAACAGGACCAACCTTGAGTTGATTGAGCCAATTATGTATAATAGGGTGCTGCATGTAAGGGAGCCCCACAGCCACCTTGGGTGCCACTCAGCCAGGAGCAGATTTCTAACTTTTTTATTAAGCTAAAACAGCCAAAGCTGCATTACCCTTGAACCTTGTTATTTTCCAGGCTTTTTGGTTGCTGTCACCCTGATGTAGAAAATGAGTTGCAGAGTCGGTAAGGCTCTTTGAGAGTCTATGATTAATTTTATAGATTGCAAACCACAAATCCCTGAAACTTTGATGGATGATAATGGCAAGTAACAGCATCATGAACTGTATATTTGATGGCATCATGACAGTTTATGGATGGTTAAAAAGGGTGGTCTAAGTCCACTTTGTAGCAGGTATTTTTTTTTTTCCTGAAGCAACCAGATATTATTTCCCAACCATCCCTGATTTTGCATAACATCCCTGATTTTGCCTCATACTTTTGCCTCTACCATCACAAAATATTTTCCTGATAAAGCACTGAGGATTACAGTCATCACTCAATGATAGATATTAGAGTTTCTTATTTCATATTGTTCCAGAAATGTATGTTGATGCAAGGCCTGTGCTAGTACTAACTCTCAAGTATAGTTCATAACTGTGTGTGATATTACAGATTGTACATGAATTTGCCTTCTATTTTTCCCACGTCTCTCTCTCTCTTATAATTTTTTTTTATTTTCTGGTAGTTCCCTGAGGATTGCAGTCAGTCAGTACTATCAGACATTAAAATGTCCTGCCACTTATTCTTCAAAATGAATGCTGATGCAAAACCTGCAATTTACAAAGTCAACGAGAGTAATATGCAAGCTTATCCCTGATTTTGGGCCTTTGATCCACTATTATTTTTTTGAACTTTTCTTTGATTCTTGCACAAAGAAGTTGAGGGGTACTCTCTCAACTATCCCAGATTTTACCTGATATTTGTAGTCTATTTTTCACAAAATGTATGGTTTTCTGGAACACTGGTCAGTTTTACAGTCTCAAAAATAAGGACTGATATTTGAGTTTCAAACTTCACATCCTTCAGAAAATGCATGCTGATACAAACCTTTTATTTGGAATATGCAAATAAAAACATTATGGGATTAATTTAATAAACTCTACCCTACTCAGTAAAACCATCTGCACATTGCTACACAGTGTGTAAAGCCATAAACCTTGGTAAACATTGTTGCATGCTAATTATAGCATAAGCAGTTGAATTGTATGCTAATCAACCAAACCAAGATGGTAGAGCTATTCAACAAGCTATAAAGCAATCGTGTGCACTCAGTGTAGGTTTTGCCCTTGAATTCCAAAACCTATTGGAAAAAAGCTCCAGAAACTATGCAATGTGAAAAGAATGTTATTAGATGCTGATGCTCTTCTGCATGGGTGTGTGCAACAAGCTCAAGTCTATACTGCTGCAGCTGCTGCTAATAGACTTTGGTGAACAAGGAGGTGTTTAGACCCCATTTAGGTTTTCATGGTCTGCATGAGGTGGAAACAACAGAGCACTACAGGGTGGCTAGAGACACACTCCAGGAACTCTGCAACCTCTGTTGTCCTCAACTGAAAGCAAGGACAAACAAAGGAGAACCAATTCCTGTGGAGACCAAGGTATGTGTAACACTTAGAATTTTAGCTGCAGGAACCTTCCAGAGACTAACAGGGGCATGCTGGGGGTGTCATAGGCATGATCATCCAGGATCCTACATCAATTCCTGAATGCTATGCTACATGCTACATCATGCCAGTGACTACATACATTTTCCCCATACCCCCAAGGACAGAGCTACAAGAATGCATGATTTCTACCCCATAGCACACTTTCCTGTAGTCTTGGGTACCAGAGACTGCACATACATTGAGATCAAAGCACCACCCGGAGAACAGGGAAGGGTCTACATAAACAGAAAGAGTTTTCACTCCATTAACTGTCAGGTTGTGTGTAATACTAAGGTAATAATCCTGAATGTGTGTGCTGGCAGCTCCAGCAGTTACCATGGCCCCCATATCTGGCACAAATCTAAGCACTACCAGAGGTTTTCCAGGGGGTGATATTCTACAAGGCCATTTATTGGGTGATGCAGGGTATGCAGTCGAAACATGGCTGATGATGCCTGTCAGAAATGCACACACACCCACAGAGGAATATTATAATGAGGCACATGCTCAAACAAGAAATATCACAGAGCATGTGTCTGGGCTGCTGAAGTCACAGTTTTGGTGATATGTTAGGGGAGGCGTCCTTGCAGTATGATCCCAGTACTTGTGCTGAAATGTTCACTGTCTGTGCTGTCCTACCCAATATTATCCTGAGAAAACAGCTTCAACAGGAATGCCAAGGGGAAGGGGCACACATTCCATCACCACTAGCAAAGTCACCACAGCCACACACAGGTGAGGACTCTGTGGGGTAGCCACCAGCTGCTGTGGGTGTAGGTAGACATAAGCATGCACAGTATGCCCTTGCCCTGGCCAAGAGGCAAAGGATAATACACATGCTCACCACCTAAGTGGCACAACTTTCATCTATGCACATGCATACAGTAAAATTGATGCCAGGCAATGCTCACAACCTTTACTTACACATTTAATAGTTGTGTACTGCTAGCATCACATAGGGGGAGCACCTAATTAAAATAATTGTAACTGCTGGACTATCAATGTAAGTGTTGGACCTGGAACAGGAAAATAAATGGGTAAGAACACAAATAAATATCAGATACTAGCATACTATTACTTGCAAATGTATCTAAGTAGAATGTGTGTGAATTGTCCAGCAATGATATGAATATATGGCAACACTGACTTATGTCAATAGATTAGTGCCATTTATCGGCTAATAAGCCTCATGCTTCAAAAACACACACAATACAAAAAAAATTCCAAGTCTCAAATTATCCATACATTCTCACAACTGGAGCAATATGCTGCACTGATTAGTAGCAATGATTTCAAGGTAGTGATCTTAACAGTAAAAAGGCTGCAAGAAAGCAGTACAATTTTTAAAATAGCATCACCAACACATATACACAAAGCACTCAGTCAGCTATGCACCTATGAATTAGAAAAAAATACATATGTATTCCTGAATCCAAAAATTAGAAACAAGGTGATGGCACAGATGTCATCATTTGCAGAGGGTGTTGTTTAGGGAGGAGAGAGGCCAAGGCTGACACAAAAGTAGTGTGCATGTGTGTGAGAAAGAAAGAAAGACAGGAAAGGAGGAATGTAACTAATTATGAAATGACCAATTAGACAGAATTGACCTGCAAGCCTTGTGAATGCCTAATGTAGCTGTTTTGTGTGTGTGTGTGTGTGTGTGTGTGTGTGTGTGTGTGTGTGTGTGTGTGTGTGTGTGTGTGTGTGTGTGTGTGTGTGTGTGTGTGTGTGTCTGTATGGGCACTCAATGTAAAATGTGTGTATGAGTCTCTGCATGAACACAAACAAGCTCTATGTTAGCTGCTTGTCCTGGCATATTGGACAGGTGTGAGCCATGGATGATACAGGGATCAGTTCATCATTGTCGCCCTTGACCACGAGAACTGGCTCCGACAGGTGTTGCACTGGCACATCCCTGCCTATGGTCAGATGTGCTGGTGCTACCCAAATGTGAGTGATATCTGCTGGATGAGCTTTCCTCTTGACTACACCCAGGTCCATGATCTCATGACATACCATGTCAGGGTGTGTACACGCCAACCACTGTTGGAGCAGTGTAGTAGTACCACTACAGGAGCAAGATCGAGCACAGTCATGTTGGTTAACTGCATATAATGATGTTCACCTACAGCCACAGAGATGCTGTTCCCCTCCCAGCAAACTATTCATCTCAGTCAGTGCACGTTCCATCATTTCATTCAACCAATCTATTGAATTGCCCACGTGGCAAAGGCAATTCTGCATATCAGCCTGTGCCACATCTGGAACCCTAAACTTGTCCTTAGAAGCCCAAGTAGATGTGCCTCCATGAAGGCTGTAAAGATACGTCAAGTGATACATAATGACACACCAGGATCAGGTGGAGTGTGGACAACAGACCTTTTCTGAGCACCCCTACCAACTCTTTTGTGTGGCATCTCACCCACACTTTGACTATGGCCAGAGTCAACCAGCACTAAAGCTGTAGTAACAACACTACTCTCATCAAGTGTGTTACCCTCAACCTGTCCAATACCTGGGCGACCAGTAAAATGGGTATGTGCAGGCATATTGACTGTGTTTGAAGGAAATACAGGGAAGGGGTGAGTCACAACCTTATCATCAGATTCAACCTCTGTATCCAACTGTGCCTCTGTTTGGCCGCCATCATCATCACAGCCTACTGATACTCTGACATCAGGTGGTAGAAGTCCTACACTTCCAGGGTTATCTATGATAATAAGCAACAAACACAGGAACTAAATTACTACTACACTAAATATTAAAACCAATGTATATGCTAATAAAGTAACACTGGTCATATAATCACTGAGGGTACAGCAATACAGACGCACATTACACTCACCTCACGCATACAGATCATTTATATATCTAAATAATGGTCATTAGTAAGCAAATAAACATTTGCTTACCATGTGCAGATGCTTCCACACTTTGTAGAAAGGATGGTCCTGGAAGAAATGATTGAAGGAAAGAACAACAATTAACTATTACAATGGAATAACACACAGGGGAACAATGAATACACAATTGCTTATATGTCCTGTAAGAAATAGCTGGAACTTGTCTAATATGACCACCCACACCCACCTGTATTGAATGGGTTGCTATCAAAATTGCGACCAACAAAACAAAAATTGTTCAATACAACGAAAAAGAACACCAACTCGGAACCCTAAAAACAAGTCACTATGTCAAATCACATGCTGATTATTCGACATACCATTTTCCCTGCCCCTGTTAGAACATGAACTACAATTCTGGTTGTCAGCAGGACGAACGTACTGCACAACACTAAACTTTATGTTTTTTCAGGGGGCAAGCCGCCATGCACCCCCTGCACCCCCTGCAAATGATATATTCCAACTCCAAGATTGCAATACAGTGGGGAAAAGGGTAAAGTTCCCAATCCGCACTGTACTATGATCTCTACTAATCACGTCGACTACATATGTGCGAATGCATAGTGCATTTGCTGACTGGAAACTCTCACACTTGAAGGTTCAACAACATGGGATTCAGCCAACAGGAATTTGACATCCCATAATCTCTGAACATTCACTTGTAATTTTCATGGTAAACCGTTTTGAACAACTGTATTGTATAACTCAATTAAGCAATAAAAAGAAGAATACTCCACCGGCAAATTGCAGTAAAAATAAGAGCAAATGGCCAAAAAAGAGAAAAATTCACTGTAAACCATGTAGCACCAAATTAGAGTCAAATATTTTAATCTGCAACTTTGCAGTTTCACTTAAAAGCTTCCTAAGGCACATACACATTTAGAACAGTTATTAAGGCCATTTAAATAGATAAAAGACACATGATAAAAGTCAAAGTCACATGATACAATTACACCGTCTACTGTAATTCTCTCAAATAGGGCTTTAAAGATACAAATTCATTTAAACCTGGCAATATGTGAGCCCTAAGTTGCAAAATCCATCTATAGTCCTCTAACTCTGTATGTTCAACAATATCACCACCACGTACACTAGAGATAATACAATTCAAGAACTTGATGCTGATGTCAGACCAATTTACTGTAAGCAGCCCCGCAATATAGGTATAGTTCAGCAAAGTAACAATATCAATAAAGTTAGAAGTTGCATGCTAATATAATCAAGATACAAAGACTGTTAAAGCCATTATTAATAAATATTGGTCCATTTTGTCTGTAGTATGCTATAGGTGATAAATCAACCTTTGGTTATAAAAGATGTCCTAATTTAAAGAATAAACTATGTTATAAAGTACAACCTCAAAATATTATATATTTTAAGACCAATAAAGTAGGAACACATAGAGGTAACAAATGTGTGCACTGTACTAGTATTAATACTGATAAAAGCTTTACCCATCCAGTCACTGGCAAAATATGTATATGAATGTTTGGAGATTGTGATTCTAGGAACATTATATACCTGGCTACTTGCCAGTTATGTGATGCATATTATGTGGGAAAAAACAACAGAAAGTTGAAAAATCATATTAGTAGTCATCACTCTCAAAGTAATTGGAAACTTAACACAAACACATTATATAGGCATATTTATAACACAGGCAACACACACTATTTTAAATTTATGATTTTATTTCAAGTTAATGAATCCCTGTGTGGTGGTGATATTGCTCAATGTATTGAATTAGAGGACTATAGATGGATTTTGTAACTTAGGGCTCATATATTACCAGGTTTAAATGAATTTGTATCTTTAAAGCCCTATTTGATAAAATTACATCAGAGGGTCTAACTGTACCATGTGACTTTGACTTTTATCATGTGACTTTTATCTATTTAAATGGCGTTAGTAACTGTTTTAAATGTTTATGTGCCTGCAGAAGGTTTTAAGTGAAACTACAAAGTTGCACATTAAACTATTTGACTTCAGTTTGGTGCTCCATGGTTTGCATTGGATTTTTCTCTTTTTTGACTGTATAACTCTATTAACTTATCAAAAGTACAGAAAAACAATTACAGAAAGGATTAGTCAAATTATATATTTACTATACAAGCAAATATAAAACTTGCCATATGTAAGCTTACCTGGAAGCTGCTCCTGGAACACACTTGTCCTCCCAGACACATCAGTGCCAACATCACAAACACAGTGTGCAGTTTCCACTGAGCTGTCTGGATCTGGCAGTGGACAGGAACTCTTCATTTGGTGTCAATGAGGACTGGGTAGCAGGACCCCCTCCCTGTAGCTAGCTGTTCTCAGGCAACTGCAGCTGTTTTCCTCTGGGCAAATGAAATCATATCAGTAGCCTGTTGACACACCTGACCATAATTCCTTCTGCAACCTCCTACAGCATTGACATAGTTTACTAAATGGTTCCAAATGTGCATTCTGGCAGCCATATCCCCACATCCTCTTTCAAGCAGAAAGGCTGCATGGCACCTGAAAGCTTTAATTATCATTTAATTTTAAGAGTTACTGAAAATGAGGTTATGTGGTTATGTAAGCTTGGGTGCCATAATCCTATGTGACATAAAACAGAGAAGGATAAATCACATAAATATCACATAATTAATTTCTTGCTTATGTAGAAATTTGTCAAGATTAAGCAATGGAAACACACTTTTAATTCAGTAAAGCTGAAGGTTATGTGGTTGTCCCACCTCCCTCTCATCCAAACCAAGGACTGACCAAACCAAGGACTATCACTTAAGTAATGTATTATGTTTCCCACTGAAATATCAGGATGCCTGCACATTTTCAACAGAAAAGCACTTGAAAACACACTTTTGTTGCTGCAACACACAATGGTAGGTGGCTCCCTCACCCCAATACAACAGACAAATGAAGGTTCATACATACCAAGGAATACCACAGCATTAATTGTAAATATGCTTTCCACACAATTATCAGGATGTGTACACATTTACAACCGAAAAGTCAATTTATGATTGGCAGTCATTCTCACTGTGCCCACCACACCCCTGGATGTGGCCCTGGTCCACCTGAGAAACATAACACCTGTGTCAATGACATGCACATTACATTTTTCTCGAATAGCATAGAATATTGTGAAATCAAATTGTAAAAATTATAGTGGTGATGAAAGTTTATGACTTGCCTATCTGCAAAACGTAAATGCCTGCCAAAAACACCTATGCCAACAGTGAAGTATTAAGAAGTGCATACAGATAAATGTTCCACTGTCCCAGGGGCAGCTCGTGCTATAGGACTGCAGGACTGCAGCTCTCCCCACCTGTAGAAAGAAACAAAATGTCCTGGAATGCCCTTCACCTGTAGAAAGAAAGAAAACCAAACAAAACAAATTGCAAAGTCCTGGAACTCCACGCATGCATGGTTGGAGTTCCTGGAACTCACAGAACTCCAGACTGCTGCATCAGCAGTCTGGATAGGGGGAAAGGAATCTCTGCCCTGCAGATGCCCAGAAGTCTGTGTGATGACAACCACACAGAACAGAAGACCTCTGGACTACATCGTCTGCAGGCTGGAGCCTAGAGCCTACTCTCGCAGGGAAACAGTTGAGCCTTCTTGCAAGGAAAGGGAAACCAGCCATTATCTTGCATGGGATAGGACTGAGGAGACTGGAACAGAATGAGAACAAGTTTGTGCAGGACGGAAACACTGAATTCAGGTACTGTAACTTTGAATGGGACTGAGGTGTGTGTGAACACTGAATTCAGGTACTATAGTTTTGAGTGGGACTGAGGCGTATGTGTGTGTGTGTGTGCGTGTGTGTGTGTGTGTGTGTGTGTGTGTGTGTGTGTGTGTGTGTGTGTGTGTGTGTGTGTGTGTGTGTGTGTGTGTGTGTGTGTGTGTGTGTGTGTGTGTGTGTGTGTGTGTGTGTGTGTGTGTGAAATTCCCCAGTTGCTATATACTGGTGGCTAGAGAGAATGCATGGTGGTGGGTAGAGAATACCTCAGGCTTGAACCCTGTACCTGGGCTGCAGGTGGCAAGGGCCTGAATTCCCTACCCACCACCATTTGTAAAAAAATTGCAGATTTATGCCTCATATTTGTTCTGTTCCTCATAAAATCTATGGTTTCTGCTTTTTTGTTTCCTTACACAGTCAAAGGTGCAGAGGTGCAGTGGTAGCATTGTTGCCTGACAGCTACAGGTTCGCTGGTTTTATTCTTGGCTGGGGTGCCTTCTGTGTGGAGTCTCATGTTCTCCCATCTTACAAAGGTATGTGTTTGGAGTGTTTCTCCCTGGACCTCTGCTGAAAATTGGGTTTTGTTCCAAGTCAGACATTCCTGGTTAACAAATGTTAAATAAATAAAAATATTTGAATTTCAGAGTTCATATTCTTCAGAAAGTACATGATAAAACAAAACTTTTTATTCTAGCAATTTTCTAAGTTTATAAGATGGATATTTTAAATTTATCCCTATTTCTGGGGCTGTATTCCCCCATTATTGGCTTTGTCCAGGTTTTTGTGCTAAGGTTGAGAGCTATGGTGAAAACTGAATTCACTGAATATGTTTGGGGGCTGTATTCCCCATTACTGGCTTTGTCCATGTGGTTTTTGCTAAGAGGTTAAGAGCTATGGTGAGAACTGAATTCACTGAATATGTTTGGTGGCTGTATTGTCCCATTATTGGCTTTATTTAGGTGTTTTGTGCTAAGAGGTTGACAGCTATGGTGAGAACTGAATTCACTAAATGGTAGCCATTTAAGTTTCAGTCTTCCTCTCTTTCACAAAACAGCTGATTTGGCATAGTGATATGTTGGTCTGACTGTTTTGCACAGGGTCTTGGGTTCAAGTCTTGGCATTGAAATGTATGGTGGTAACACAGCATTTTATTCTAGCAACTTTCCAACATTATACAAGCAATGTTTAAAATGTGTCCCTGGTTTTGGGGCTTTTGACCCCCCCAATAAATGTTGGCTTTTTCCAGATTTCTTGTGCTGCAAAGTTCAGAGATACAGCTGAATGTCGAGTAGATCTTACAAGGAGCTGAGAGCTGCAAGGGAACAAAAGTTTTGCGCTGTTTATGCTGAGTCTGTTTGCATTGTTAATAGCACAAGAGGTGGTGTACTTGCTTTTGATGAAGAAGCCTGTGGGTCCTACTCCCACAGTAGGTAGTTGCATTGCTGATTACTGTACTGTGTTGCAAAGGGGGTGAGTGCTGCAGTCCTTTTTGGTGAAGATACCTAGTAATTATGAACCTATCAGTTTGCCATCCATTCCCTATTGCAATATTACTAGCTTATCATTTTTTTAATGCAACATAGGCAATTTATTCCTCAAGGGCAACAGGCACTTTATTTGTAGATGAAACAATGAAATATAAAGTTCTTTGCTAGCAGAAACCTCTTCATTAGTTAGAGATTTCTTTAATGTGGAATTATTTAGATGACTTTTACTTCTTCAGAGATTGTGCATATTTACTGATACTGGTGGACTATAGACATTTGAGTAGACTTCTATGATGGAAATATTCTGAAATGGGCAGTTTGGTCATTATTGGTATATGCATTTTGTTTCATTGTTTACTGGAAATATGCTCAAAACAATAAATTTAAAACACCCTCTAACAACTCTACAGTGTTGTACAAGGAAATAATTTAATACAATCAGGAAGGTGTATCAAAGAGCATGTGTATGATTCATGTGCAAGGGGCCTATGATTTGAAAACAGCCCAAAGTTAATCTTTATCTGGCACTGGCAAAATGTATTTTCTTTGAATGTGGGATTCAATGCTGTTTCAATAAACATGAGTTTCAAGGGCAGAGAAGTTTTAATGCTAAGTCTATTTTCATTGTGAGACTGCATTGCTTTGTTTAGTAGATACCTATTAGTGTTTGTGCTGTAAAATGCAAAATAACACTTTCAAATGAAATCCAAATCATTGCAGAAGTAAAGCAGCATGCACATTACAGTGTTTATGGTAAATGTGGTGAAATAACCAAGGAATGAGACACTGGAATGGCTCTAGTGGGGAGGCTCCATTTGACCATGATTTTGTGAGGGGGAAGGGCAGCAAAGTCAAAAACAGCCCAGGCTGAACTATACCTATCAACTGTCCAGCTTTTTGCAGAATTAATAGATTTTTTCTTCTTATTTTTGGTTTGTTCCTCATAAAATTTGTGTTTTTCCTGGCAAATCATTTAGGAATGAAGTCACTAAATAATGACAGACATTGAGTTTTAGATGTCATAACCTTCAGAAAAATCCATGCTAAAGCAAGGCTTGTTATTCTATCAACTGTCACGTTTATACAAGAGCAATTTTTAATACTGTTTGTATGTTCCCCCAATATATTTGGCCTTGTCCAAATTTCCTGCATTAAGAGGTTGAAAGGTACGTGCAAATAAATCAATTTATAGAATTAGGAATATCCAAACCTTTCAACTGTCCCCAATTTTGGCTCAAAATGTTGCTCTCCCACTAATAATCCATCTGCAAAATGGCACTTTTGGAAGAAAACGCGGAGGGTTTACAATTATAAATAACTGTAATGATCAGAGTTATAGATTACTTTTATTTCAGAAATGCATGTAGATTCTCTTATTTTGTCAACTGCTCAAGTTAACAGTACTAATATTAAAAAGGTGTCCCTTCTTTGACAGGTTCCCAACTGTATTGTGTGGCAATTTTATATTTTTGCATCACATTTTTGGTCCGTTTTTCATAAAAGTGTGGTTTTCTGGCAAATTAGTGGCAAATAATTTGCGTTTGAGACTTCATACCCTTCAGAACATTCATGCTAATGCAAGACCTACTACTATTCTATTATCTTTCTAAGTTTATAAGAGCAATATTTAAAAATTGTCCTTATTTTTGGGCCTGTGTCCCACTTCTATGTATGGCTTTGTCCAGATTTCTTGCTCTGAGGTTGAGAAGTATGAGTGTCAGAGCCATCACCGTCAGCTAGAGACATTTCAAATTGTGACATACTTGTTGCACCCCACTCCCCTATGTAGTGACTCTGGATGTGTCAAAGCAAGGCAAAGAGCAGTTATGCAGTGTAAGTGTGCAGAGTATTCCCCCATCCTAGGTAGGCACAAGTACAACAGTGGTTTTACATCTGTCCTTGATTTTGCAGAATGTTCTGGTTTTCTGTCATATTTTTATACTGTTGATTTATGTTTCTTATTATTCACAAAATGCATGCTGTCGCAGTGCCCTTTTGCTCTGTGTTTAAGTAGCAATGCTTTAATGACCATCAAGTAAGCTTGTTGGAGATTGTAAGATGCAAGTAAGCTTTAATAAGCATACTGTTAAAGAATTACCAGCATTGAAAGCCTTTTTGTTTTTGCCATGCAGAGAATATTTACATAACTAGATAATGTATAAGCCTTCGGTATTGAAATGCATATGACAGTATTTGTAATAAAGGACAGGATTACAGTAATTTCAGAAGCTCATTACATTTGTTGGAGTCTTGCAGTCCTCTTTGCAGGCTTTACCCGTAAACTAAACATAATGCCAATCTGTCATGTGTGGTCCATAACTTGTGCAGTAATCCTTTAAGCAATTTATCTTGAGCTTGTTTCTTGTTTGCTGTTCATTTTTTACTTTGATCATGTCTTCCTCATGAAACAAGTAGATAGTTGTTGTCAGGCAGCAGGTTTTTTTTGGATAAGAAGCATTTTTGCAAGTGGGGGGTATCACAGAGATTGTTACTTTCAGCTTGTTACTTGGTAATTTTATAAAGCTGAATATAAATTATAATTAGAACTGCAGTGCAGGGAGAAGTGGTTTGAGTTGAGTGCTGCTTGTTTTTTTATACTTGATTTTTGACTGGCATTCCAGTAATGTATTTAAAAAGTAATTTATTTTTTCATGCCTCACAACCCTTGTGTTTCCATCTAGATATTAAGTAATCTGTCATGTAGCCAATGCATTGAAATATTTTTTTCTTCTAGACTTCATTTTGTCTTGATTGGACTCTCGTAATGATGGTTTGGCACCCGGGGCAGTGTATTTAATTAAAGTTCCAGTCGTTGTGGTTTTGAGCATAGCTCCACCCCTTTCTAGTTGGTCACACCCCTTCCCATTGGCCTCACACATTCAGCTGTCTCCTGCAGCCCCCCTTTAATTTGAAGTCATCAGCTGCCACTGCACTGTCCCCTTGATATATAAATAGATTTGTAACATTTTACTACAACAAGAATGTACTTGAATAATACAAGCATACCTTAGCCAAATTAGAAGCCTTCTCTAGAGATAAATCACCTTCAAAGGATTACCAAACTCCTGTTTGTCCAAATACACAGGTCCCCCTACCTTCAAGTTCCTTAGCTACATGGTTACCTTTTTAGAGTGTAGAGTCAGCCCTCTGAGCATGGTGAAGACGCAAATAGGTTGTGAACTCATTATAATTCTGAATACCAAACTTTTGACTTTGTGTAGAGGATGCAAGCATAGTGCAGGCTCTACATTTATTGCAACTGTGAATGATTAGTGTGAGGGAAAGAAGGAAAACACAACATTAATTCAGGAAACCTTCCCTGCAGTGGGTGTGTTGGTGAGGATACACTTCCAAAGTGTGGAACTAACTTTAGCATGGTTTTAAATGAAACAACAAGCACACATTTATCAGTATTTGTTCTATAACAGCCAAAGTCTCCTGTCTGTGCTGAAAAATGTTTTTCACTGTCATGTATTTTTTTCATACAGTTAAAGCAGAATGATACACAATGCACAATAGACTGCATGTCTGACATTACAGCAGAGATAAGGGAAAAATGAAGACAGAGCTGCATTTGTGCAAACATATTCATAAATGGTCATGTGATCACTCATTGCACTAAATATTTAAGTCATACATGTACAACCAAATGAGAATGTACATGTGTACAGCCCGTTAATACTGTAGAGGAGATGTGAATTGCTTGTAAGCTTATAATTTGATTTCTGCTGCAAAGCTGTGTCTGTGGCAAAGACATATAACACACTACCACTGTGTTTTGTATTTTCATTATTATGATGGTTAAAATCCAGAGCTGTGCAGCTCTTTAACATATGTTAAACTCTTTTATCTTTAGGCATAGAATACCTAAGATAGGTAGACTGTGGGTCGAGTTCGACATTTTTTAGTGATAAATAATCATAAATATTCTTTACAAAAAATTATATTATATTAGTATTTGCATGTAGAATTTGCACATTGCTCACCTATGCACAAACAGGGTTCACTGCTGTAGAAACATTATTTGCAATAATGAAGCATTATTTGTTTCACCTTCCTTCATGCAAACACGCTAAGCAGTGTTACATGGAGGTCAGCTCTCTGGATAGTGCTGAGTGTGAAAAACACCTGCTGCCTAGATTTCCCAGTGGCACCAGGTGTAAGTTCATGGCCCCAACACAGATGAGCCAGACTTCTAATCCAACACACCCCAGTTTTTAAAAATGGTGTTCCACTGCAATTTATAGCAGAAATAACAATATAAAGATAATTATACATATAAATATGTATATAAGATTGATTCAGCATACACATTATAGCACATGAACTATATGTCGGGTATCAAGATAATTATGGTTCTGTAATTTAAATGTTTTGTCTGTCCTGGCATGAACTTCATAGTTTACTGTCAGTCATCTACACAACTCACATAACACAAGTATAGCTGTAAAACAGAATGTATAGTGTGGTCTGACCCAGAACTCAGAAATCTACACTGAAGGTAATACAAATATATGCATTTCCAATATATTGTCACTCATTAATATATTATTAATGACCATGTTTGACAAAGACTTTTTCTATGGCATTGAAGAAAAAACACCTATGTGGAAGTATATGTATTCTCTATTTTAGATAGGTTTGAATCCCACATGGTACAAATTATTTTATCTGTGTGTAAGGCCCCACAAAATATGTGTCAAGTCATAAAATTGATTCCTCCCAATTCAGGTCATAAAAGTAATTTAGCACATCATTATTTACCACCGGACAAACTTTTGTCAAGTATAGCATCAGACAAGCCATAATGTAATGTCACGTGCCACATTATCCTTCTTATTTCATAAACTGCCTTCCTCTTTGTTTGGCAATGTTGCTCTCTGCTTAACATCATGCAAACATGGTTGGCATGGCTAGGTTGGTTTGTGCACTTGTGATAAAACATAATATCAAGGATTGGCAGGGTAGCACTTTAACTGTTGTTGCATGACTTGTGCATACATAGTAGGAGCTGGGTAGGATGATGCCCAATTCAGGGTTCAAAGATGGGTGTGGAGGAGTCAAGAGTATTCATTTCACTCCTCGTAAAGTGCTACAGCTGTAGGCTGCTGCAGGAGGACAATACTGGATCTCAGTATAAGTCTGAGGCTTTGAACAGTCTAGCCAAGGCTGTCTCCAGTGCAGATGGCATTCCACACACTGGGGAGTAATGTATGCATCATTATACTGACCTGAAACAGCACAAGCAGGCCATCTCAACCAGTGGCTGGATTCGTTTAGTACTGCTGACATCCCACAGTTGTGTAAGTATACAGGTAAAGCGACAGTAACTGATATATAAAGCCGTAGATAGCCAAGACTGGTATGTATAATGTTTTCATGTTTCTATTTCTCTCCTTCTTTATTTTTCAGCTGCTCAGGAGATTTCAATGAACAGGGAGGCACATTCTAAATGATTAGAAAGACTCAGAAAAGCAAGGGCTATGTATGCAGCAGTAATGAACATGATGTTATTAAAATTATTGCTCTTTCATACATTACTAGCAGTTTAAGTATACATATCTTAACTATAAAAGCAATTATGCATACTTTATTCTGTAGTTCAAGATAAGTGTAGCGGGCAACTCTAATACTGTATTCAGATTTGGTGGGTTCAATTCCCACTAGTAACAAATACATTCTAATTAAAATATCATTATTTAATATTCATTTCATCAAAATTGACATAAATGACATATCGTTAACAATCTGTATTATCTTTAAAAGCATATATGCAATATATGCATATTGCAAGGGTTATTTGCTAAAATTTGCAATTCTATTTTTGATTTTGAAAGATCTATTTAATTGTAATAAAGAATGTGTGTCACATATAATGGTTCTAATCATTTGCTTTTTTTCTCTCTCTCACCCCACCCATGAGCTCTCTTTTTTATATGTGTGAACACACCAATTTTATATCTCCTAACTATCCCCAATCATGGTGTCACCAACCTTTTGTGCTCATTACCAACTCTGTGTCTGTTTTCTTTGTCCTGTTTGCTACTGTTTCATCACTTACCCCACCTACCTGACCCAGACATTCCTATGTCCCTTCCCGAACATTCCTCTCTTTTTGAAATAAAAAAACAAAAATAGTCACCTGTCCCACAAAAAATGTCCCATAAATAGCTCTCCACTCTGCATATGTGACTTCTCACACACTTGATTCAATCCAATTGGCTATACAACATGATTGCATTGTTGTCACCCATCTATGTTATGGTGACAGTCCAAATTCATCCAATTTTCTATCCATGTTCATGTTGCACTGTTAAAAAAGTTGATATCTATTATTCTTTCCTAATTTTCTCCTGCAAATTCCTATATTGCTTCCCCTTTGTTCATCCCCCTACTTCCTACCCATTTTACCACTTTCTTTTCTAAATCATTTTCACACTGGTCAAAAAATAGAATCATACAACACATACATGGCAGAAATGTTCTCTAATAAAGCCTTCATTTTTTGTCCTCTGCATTTGCACAGAGTTTGGCATTGCTCACTAATTCCAGATATTGGTGAATGTTTCTTCATGTTCATCGGCTACACTAGTCTGGGTATCTCTGCACAATGTTGCTTAAACTCACTGTGTTAAATGATAACTAAGTTAAACCATAGTAAAGGCAGTACTTTGAAATGTTTACTATGACAATTATTAGACTCCTGAATGTAGAAAAATGCAAATCCTGGAGTGACAACATAAATCGCTTGAATGATGATTTTTTTATTAAGTACTTCACTGTAGGTTTCAAAATTGTGATAGACAGGGGTGGTAATGGGGATGAGCTTACATTATTAAATGCTCCCATGGCATGTGTTTCTAATAGTCTTTGACAACCCAAGTCCAGATCCTGGCGTTCACCTATGGCTTAGTTTCTAAGTCTGGAGAATGAAGAAACCATTTTTACTGACAGGAGAAGGAGCAAAGGTAGGTGACTGGCACCTTAAAACAAATTGCTTTGGGCAGGTGAGGCACATTAGCCTGGGAAGCCAACCCCCCTCCAGGAGAAGGTCAAATCTAATTTATTTTGATTGATGAGGTGACCTATGTCTGGCATACAAGGCCATTTTAGACCCAGCCTTAATGGGTTGTTGCATATCCATAAGACAAACTCTACTCCTGCAACCCACCTGCAAGGCCTTAACCTGGTCTGTGACATTAATAAAACTTGTTAGCAGGATAGATTTGTGTCCCAAAGACTCCCCTGTCTGTGGAATAGATTCCCTCTCCATGTCAAGCAGAGTACTTCTGTAGCCCTCTTTAAGAGGTACCTGGATGACTAGATGGAAAACAGAAAATATACCCTGGGATCTCACCTGTATCCCTGCTGGACAGGGGAAACAGGTGCTGACTTTGAGTGATCATGGAGGAAATTCTTGGCTAGGCTTATAAGGTCTCTGGGTCAATAGCCTAGTATCATCCTATGAACCTATGAACCTATTTAAAACCCCCGCTGCCTTGTGGCAATACCTAGTCATGATGAAGCCTTCAGTAGTAAACCCCCAAGGAAAACTTTTGGAGATGAAGCAACTAAGGCAGTTTGAGGTTGTACTCAACCTCACTCTGGCATCTCCTGTGATGACAATGATGCCAAATTGTACTGGCCTTGCCTTTCCCATTAGATTACATCAGTGGTGTGAAGAGGGGGGAACCTGCTGCTGGGCATTAGCTGTTTCCTCAAATTCACTTGCTTATGTCTGTGCCCTGTAGAGGACAGTCCAGCGTCACTCTGTGAGTGGTGACACAACACGGGAAGTAGCAGTTACCAGTAATAAGCCAATGCACTGAATTGGCATACAGTGTGGTGCCAGGGGCTGCTTTCGACAATGGGAGAAATCCTTTAATTTCATTGAGCAGCTACCACCCACCTTAAGCTGGGCAGCCCCCAGCCAAATAGATGCTGTCTCACCACAGTCCAGTTGCTCCAGTGGGTGTGTAGGGTTGGGTTCACTTTGTAATTTCAAAAGCCCAAAATCTCAAGTTTCAAAATGCTGATCTCAGAAACTCTAGATTTTGGAATCTCGAAATTGCAAAGTGAAAAAAAAAAACAATAAAAATACTAAAAACTATTTTTGCAGGGGGGCAAGACCCCCTGCACCCCCACACCCCCTGCAACTTAAATATACAATCTCTGAGATTGTGCTAGAGTGAAGAAAAGTTACAGGGGATGTAGGGGGTGCAGGGGGGGAGCTTGCCCCCCTGAAAAAACACTGTTTTAGTTAGGTTTTGTTTTGCACCACCTTGTAGTTTTGAGATTCCAAAATCTCAATGTTTTCAGTTCAATGTATCGAAACTCAAGATTTTGGGCTTTCGAAATTACAAAGTGGACCCATGGGGCTTGGGGAACCCCCACCCCAACAGATGGATCATTAACCATACACCTGGAAAAACACAAAAGCAACAAAATAAACCAGCCTTTAGGCTAGGCACATGGAACATAAGGATGATGGCTCCAGGCCTTATGGAAGAGCTACAGAACATCAGTAATGCTGAGAAGGCAGTAGTCATTAACAATGAGTTGGGCAGATTGCAGATGACATTGTGACTCTCCAGGAAACAAGGCTGCCATCCATTGAATGTCTCACGGAGAAAGACTTTACCTTTTTCTGGCATGGGAAGCTTCCAGAAGAGACCAGGAACATGGTGTTGGTTTCACAATCAGAAACAACCTTGTTGGCTCAGTCATACCACCAAATATGAGAGGCTGCTGAATATTCAGCTACAAACACCAGTGGCCATAGTCAGCATCTTCAGCATCTACACTCCTACTTTAACTTATACCCAGGAAGTCAAGGACACATTCTATGATGACCTTAGTGCTGCCATCAGTGAGGTTCCTTCCCATGAATCATTACTCATTCTTGGTGATTTTAATGCCAGAGTTGACAAAGACCACCACACATGTCCCTCTTGTCTGGGACATTTTGGGACAGGAAAGATGAATGAAAACAGACAGCCTGTCCTTGCACCCCAATGGAAAGAATTATTATGGACCTTATCAACGAGGACATAGGTAATCTCTTGACTGTGTAACCTACCTATTTTTTTATTTGTTAAGGCTAGATCATGTCTGTTAAATTGTGTTTACTTCTTCAAGAAGATCACCAAGGCCATGGATGAGGGACAGAATATACATCCCACCTAACCTGACCTGACCAAAGCATTTGACACAATTCTACACTCAGATATTACAGAGAAACTGTCTCAATAGACCATAAACCACTATGTCACCAAATGGCTAGTACAATGGATCACCAACACGACACATACTGTCAAAGTGTGTGAATTCACCTGTAGCACTAGGCCAGTGAACAGTGAAATACTGCAGGATTCTGTACTAGCCCCTTTCCCATTTGGTATTTAATTCATAGAAGTCATGGCAAACTTATACAGCCTTTGTCCAACCAAAGTTGTGGATGACTGCAAACTTTGGACAATCCTTGAATTCAGTAATGGTATTGATATAATGCATAAAGCATTAACTCACACAAAAGATTGTTGCCAGAGCCATAGAGACGCAATAAAATGTCCAAAAAAGCATAATTATTTTCTTTTGTGAAGCAAATACTCAAGTAATTTGCAATATAGACAGCAAACCCCAAAATGGACCCAGTGGTTCATGATCTGGGTAATCAGGTAGATAGTAATTGGATGTTCGACCATTATGTGTCCATAGTGATGACAAATCCCTTCTATGTTGCACAACTTATAAGTATGGGGATGTCACCCAGATCAAAGGAAGTTATAATTCCATTGTACACAGCCCTTAGCACAACGATGATTGAGAACAATGCACCTTTTTGCATGTAACTTGCCACACATCTGCAAATGCTGGAGCAACATCAGAGATTTTGCACAATGATGATACAGGGTGTAAAAGACAAGTCCTACATGGAAAGATTGAAAGCCATATTACAGTATTCTGTTCCCTACAGACTACTAAGAGCTGATTTGTGCCGGCCCTACTGGGCGTTCCACAGTCCAGTCCTGATGAAAATGTTACATGTTGTTAAAGCAAACTGCACAAGGGTCACTTGTTCCAAGGATGTTAACCTAGACTATGACATAATATGTCATATTGGAAAGATAGAAATGTCTCTCAGACACCACACCTTCTCTGCAGCAACCTTCCAATTCACTTAAAGCAAAGGCCTTTCCTGACCCTATTCAAGTCCAACCTACATCAATGGATGATTAATGGTAATTGTACTCATGGTATTAAACCCATGCCCATTATAGACAGATGCAGTTAGTCTTAGATAACATAACATAGGCTCATAACTGTGTGAACTTTGTTCACATACCTATTTAAAATTAGGAAACGTATGTTAAATATGGCTAGAATTTTATGTCATCTAGCAACATTAACCTAGCACTTTCCTATGAAACTATGAACTTATGAAGTCCAATTGTATCCTATGATAGTGTCACTCTGCAACATCACAGACATAGCAGTGTATCACATCAGTATTACCACTTGATAGTTTGCATGAACACATGCATGCATGCCAGGATTTCATGCCAGTATAACATTTTAACTGGCAATGTCACAGGGACAGTAATCATGTGCCACATGTCTTGAAGTCTGACATGTCCTTAGACAGTGTGCTCCATGAACTGTTTGGTATGTGAAAATGCCACAGTGAAAGCTTCCTCACTCATTCATGCCAGACTTTGCACTGCTGTAGTTTCTGTGCACATGGCCATAGTTGATGCATTGCCATCAGTTTCACATACTGCTGTACCATTCACTATAACACATAATTTCTTAAATCACTTATCAATTGCAGATGTGTCAGACATTATCCATTGTTATTACATGCAGGCAATACCCAGTTGTGTATAGGGAATCCACTCATAATAGTGTGTTGTTTGTATGTGTTGCTATTCTTATGGCCAGTACCTATGTCAGCCAGGGATGCTTTAGTCAACTGTATTAGATTTGGCAAAGTAAGCTTGCACACATCTTGTTTCCCATACAGAACTATTATTTGGTATGCATACCTATTAAGAATTGGCAGTGCAGACTTACCTTCAAGGTGTTGTACAAGATGCATGTGTGATATGTATTTCTGTATTGCATCCAGTAAATACAGAGATCATTGGCACTATTGTTGGCATGGGTTTGATTCTTGCTTATGGCTTATGTGTCATACAAATCTCTAAACTAACCAGGATTGCCCCTGAATTCAACTCCAGGAGTAACACTGCCCCACTTAATCCTTTCACAGACAATTTATTTTTGGAAAAAAGGTGGTAACTTCCTCTTATAGAATACTGGCAATCATTATAGTTGTACACATCTGTTCCTGCAGAATGTGTATAATAACTTAAACTCACATATTCTGACAATATCACAAATTAATGTTTTTAATATTTTAAAATTGTTTCTGGATCATTCCTGCTTCTGTCAGCAGTTGTCCATGAGTCTGTTGCTTATTTCTCTATGATTTCTTGTGAGGTATGCTAACATTTCAGTCATATTAAATCAAGTTATTTTACAGATCATACCCCCTATTGCATCTAACATCCTTGCTAAATGTCCTCTCCAGTGAGCATGTCAATAAAGTTTATATCATAACTTTTCATCTACATTGACATGTGCCCCTGTGTGACAGTCACATATATACTATAATGTGTGATGATAGGAATATAGTCAACTCTGGTGATACTGCTCCAAAATATATCGAACAACCACGAAGACTTAACACACCAAGCACTTTATTATAAAGCTTTCAGGTCTACACCCTTCATCAGTATACAGTAGCTGCGTTTTCTCTTCATTTAAATAGGAGATACAATTAAATCACAAATTCCAGCCAGCCTATCACACTAAACAACAATTATATCTTAAAGAGATAGTTAGAAAATGTCACCACTTTAAAATACACTAAAATACCTTTAAGAAAATACAGGACATATTGAATTATATAGAGTATATAAAGTAAACACTTATATAATTACCATAAAAAAACATATATATATGTATAAAAATATAAACACACATATACATACACGCACACATATACACATACATACACACATACATATACACACATATATATATATATATATATATATATATATATATACACACGCATATACACACATATATATACACATAAATACATATACACATACATACACACATAAATGCATACATGCATACACATACCTACGCATACATACACTTACACACACGTATGCATACATGTGCATACACATTTTCCACAAGAGATTTTCAAAATTTTCAAACCATCATAAAAAACAGTAATATACGTTTGCAAAATTAAAACTATATTTTCTCTCTCCGCCTCTTCATTAAAACTGGCTTTAGACTAACAGCATTATTCAAACCTGGACTCACATCTGCCTAAAGCCTAATAATCCATTCAAACTCTTTCAATTCTAGCATATTATTCATATCACCCTTCCTTACACCCATCTCAGCTGTACTTATAACCCTAAACTTAAATCTATGTTTTTCATCCTCATCCATAATGTGTTTGCTTAATGCATTTAATATCTTCCTTCTTATATCAGACTTATGTTCTACAATCCTCTCCCTTAATTTTCACCCTGGAAACCCTAACAACTTGTAAATGTAACTTAGGTGGTTTACTTAGCTACATGTACAACATGTACATCATTTTATGTGGGTAAAACCACTAGAAAATTAAGGGAGAGGATTGTAGAACATAAGTCTGATATAAGAAGGAAGATATTAACAAATGCATTAAGCAAACACATTATGGATGAGGATGAAAAACATAGATTTAAGTTTAGGGTTATAAGTACAGTTGAGATGGGTATAAGGAAGGGTGATATGAATAATATGCTAGAATTGAAAGAGTTTGAATGGTTTATTAAGCTTCAGGCAGATGTGAGTCCAGGTTTGAATAATGCTGTTACTCTAAAGCCAGTTTTAATGAAGAGGCGGAGAGAGAAAATATAGTTTTAATTTTGCAAATGTATATTATTGTTTTTTATGATGGTTTGAAAATTTTGAAAATCTCTTGCGGAAAATGTGTATACACATGTATGCATATGTGTGTGTAAGTGTATGTATGCGTAGGTATGTGTATGCATGTATGCATGTATGTGTGTATGTATATATATATATATATATATATATATATATATATATGTATATATGTGTATATATATATATATATATATATATATATATATATATATATATATATATATATATATATATATATATATATATATATGTATGTATGTGTATATGTGTGTATGTATATGTCAGTTTATATTTTTATACATATATATTTTTTTTATGGTAATTATATAAGTGTTTACTTTATATACTCTATATAATTCAATATGTCCTGTATTTTCTTAAAAGTATTTTAGTGTATTTTAAAGTGGTGACATTTTCTAACTATCTCTTTAAGATATAATTGTTGTTTAGTGTGATAGGCTGGCTGGAACTTGTGATTTAATTGTATCTCCTATTTAAATGAAGAGAAAACACAGTTACTGTATACTGATGAAGGGTGTAGACCCGAAAGCTTTATAATAAAGTGTTTGGTGTGTTAAATTATATGAATATGCTCACACATGAAGTGTAAACAGCAGTAAATACAGTGCTATGTACATATATGCTTAATGTTATGCTACTGTCTTGTCTTGGAAGTGTACATACATTGACATATCCTATCTTGTGTACATTGCTATGTTATACATGCCCTCTTCCTCTTTCTTCAATCCTATCATTTACGTCTGTGGCCATTTTAATCAGCACACTTTCCCCACCTAGTGTATTAATGTTGTGTTGTGTTGTGTTTGCCCTTGCTGATCACCCTAACATCCAATATTTTATTATGCAATACTTGTAGTGTACATTGCACCGAGAATTTTGTTTCCAAAATTTATTCTTACTGCAGTCATTGCAGCAGTTTCATTCCTGGTAGTCATTCTGGCTGTCTGCTCAATCTCACAAAGCAAGTTTACCCATAGACAAACTGATATGCATGTTTCATTTGCATTCATAATCCTCTGCATGGCTTCTTGGCTGGCAATACTGTTGCTGGCCATGAAACCTTGCTTGTATTTATCTAAGTGTGATACACAGCATACATATGTAATTAGCACTGCTGCTCATCATGCAAACACATAAACCTCATGTAGGCTTTGTGAGAAGCCACAAAGCTTACATGTAGTTTTAAGAATCCCTGGGTATGTTCATTTTATTTATTTATGTATGTATATATTTAATATGAGTCTGACATCTGAAATGCACACATCTATAATTGCTGGGGCTGTCAGTGAAGAAAAATGACTGACTCTGCTCTTTGCTTATTATTCTGGCTTTTAGGGACTAATCTGGTTTGTGTGAAGCAAACTGGAGTACTATAAAGTCTGCCTCCAGTTTGTGAGGATTAAAGATAAATTGCATTACATACCTATAATTTTGTGCACTTAGATTTCTGGATATAAATGCTAGATTTAGGCAGGAAATGTCTGTGGGTGAAAATAACTCAGTTGTCATTTGTTCAGTTAAAACAATGACTAATGTGGCTTTGCAGGACTACTGTGCATTTGTATGAAGTAAATTGGAATCCTTTACTGTGAGCTTATATAAAACTAACTTTAAATACATTACTGTGACTGTTATTACTTTTTTTTACCACAGACATCTGAGGTGTACACAGTCAGTAAGCTGCCAGTAATTGTTGGGCATGGAGGCCATATGTGGATAAAAGTGACTTACCCTGCTGTGGATCCCTGGTAAAATTAAAAGACAGTTTCTTATCTTGCATGGCAGAAGTAGAATCACAATGCACTGTATTTGCTGAAATCAGTGCAAATCTACAACTGCATGCATCTGTGTTTTGGGGGTTGCACTGCATTTAAGGGTAGCACATTAGTCATAATTTCTCTCACTTCCCATTATTGACATCAACATTGGACATGACAAGTAGCTACCTATGTTGGTCTGACAAGACTAATATATGTGTGAAAACAACTACTCATTGGCACTGTGTTGCAATGAGTAATCTTGCTAAACATTTGTTTCTGGTTGAGATTTTAGATGTGGCTTCTGTATGTAGTCTGCATGCTTTCCTGTCTAATGTAAGTTTATTCATGACCTCTGGCTCCTCTAAAACCTCAACAGTATGGCATTTGTGAATTGTTATTCCTTCTTTTTGCTTATAGGTAAGTGTGCATATCTTTATGCACATCCTGTGACAGACCTGACTTGTTGGGGCAGTGTCACTATGTATGTGTCTGTGAAAAATCGGTGCACCTTGTAACAGACCTGGCTTGTCAGGGGCAGTCTCAGTGTGTGAGTGTGTGTGTGTGTGTGTGTGTGTGTGTGTGTGTGTGTGTGTGTGTACAAAATAATGGTACAAATTTTTATCTGTGGACACAGAATATTGCCAGTTCCACACATATCACTTCTGGATAGCAATTTATAAAAGGTTAACAAATTTTCATTCAAAAATAAGGCATAAAATGTATAGTTGAAAATCCTGCTGGCAGCCTGCTAGCCTCAACAACACAAACTATATAGGGAGATTTTTGTCACGGGCTTACTAGGGGCTCTGCCCTGAATTTCACCTAATTTAGAGCCAGCCCTGTTCAGAGGTGTAAAAAGGTTCCTGTAACTTGCAGCGGGAGCTGAGGATTCTGTGGTCATTATTTTTTTTAATTTTCCTCACAATTAAACCTTAGAGATGCACAGAAGGTTGCAGTTGCTTGTGTGGGAACATGTGGCTGTGTGGTCATTATTTCTTTAAAATTCCACCCAAACCTCAGAGGTGTGCTCGGAAGGTTGCTGTTGCTTGTGTGGGGACAGGTGACTGTGCAGTCATTATTTCTTTAACATTCCTCACAAACCTCAGAGATGTAATCAGAAGATCATTAAGCTTGTCCAGGATCAGTGAATTGTCTAGGAACAGCAAAATAGAATATATTTCTGTGAATGTTATTTTTTTCACTTTCCTCACAATTAAACATCAGATGTGTAGACAGGTGGTCATCATTTGGGGGTAGGGGTAAGGAGGCATGCTGTTTATACATTTCTGATAGCAACAACTTGAAATATGCTGCTGTAATGTGTTAGTTCTTTCAGTTTCATCCTAGTCTGACTGCAGAGGGGTAACTTGGTAAAGAGACATGCTGTATAAATGCATGTATGTATTTTAGCAGTTACATGAAATATCACTATGACTAATATGTGTCTTAACATTCCTCTTAATCTAACATAAGAAGAATGCACACTTTTACTTTTATTTATTTATTTATTTATTTTGGAGCATGTAGGGAGGCTGGCACTGTTCTCAGATATGATGTATATATATTTGTAAGCATTTAAGCATTTACCTTTTTCAGTTTGTCATGAGCTATTGTTTTTTCAGCTTTGAATATTAAGTCTTGGATACAAGTTATTTCTTCCTAGAAAGAAAAAAAATAAGACTGAAATTTTTTCTTGACCCATAATTTGTATTCAGGCCATCAATGGATCAAATGTTTGGAAAGAAGCTTTAAATTACACCTCAGAACATTTATAATCTGGTCTAATCTGAGTATGCCATCCTTTGGGTGAGGTGTTAAACTGAAGCCCTGAAATGGTAGTACCTCTGGTGGACATAAAACATCCCATATCACTTACCAAAAGAGTGGAATAATTTCTACAGTGCCCTGACTAAATTTCCCATTGTCAGTTTAAATACCACTTTTGGTCTCCCCTGATAAAATCCACTGGCTTACTGGGACTAACGCATTCAAGAAAAGATAAATAAATAAAATTATTCTGGAGCTGTGACAGTTATTATAAGGCATGATACTGTTGGACAACAGGGTATCATTAAGTATATATTGTACTATAGCTTACACCAATAAATGCACTCTAATAATGCAGAGTCACTGGCAACAACCAAAAAAAAAATCAGTAGAAAAGAAAGCGCAGGAATGGGTGAGCTGTATATATACAGAAGAGTAGCATATGGAGGGGTCATATGGAAGTGCTGCATTAAAGGTGTTGTGGACACAGTTGCAAAATAATGTTTACTCCTATAAATATAAGCAACATTTTATAGTAAGGTTGATAAATGGTGAGCCAGTAAATGCATTTCTGTTATAAGCATCTCAGAATCATGTTAAATCATATGGTCTTATATGCCCTTGTCTGCAATAAAGGCATGTGATAAATATACTGCTTTTGTCTGCTTCCTTGCTACCTAGATGTTCTGGCCTTATGTTTCATACTTTTAAAATGATGGTCTTGAAATTTGATTCCAGTGCAGCAATTAAAAGAATCATCTCAAACTAAAACACGCAGATACATGGGCTTAACATTTCTAAGTGTACTTAAATATTTTAGACTTTAATATACTTAATGAAGCTTTTATTGGTTGCTGTATCCTTGCATAATGAAAATGAGATGGAAGAGATGACACTGTTTCAAACTGTCAATAAAAAAGCCAATAAGTGCCTCATTACTAAAGTGCATTGGACATCAGAAAACGAGTGTACTCAGCCACTGCATTAATATAGGCCTTGCTCAGATCATTTTATAACTCCACAGTACAACTTGAGCAATACCATTCATCTAATGCAGACATTAAAAAGAGGAACAGGAGTTGCCAAGGCCAATTAAATTAAGCTAAAGTTTATATTAATAAAATGATAAGAGCCATAATTATTGATCAGATAAAACAAATGCTTTTACATTTTATAACATTAAAGAAATCCGGTAAAGTGCCATAGCTCACATCTTAGACAGAATAACTCACAACTCTTCAAAAGAACAGATTTTTTTACCAAGACAAGGATGTCATTAATGACTGGAATCCTGATCTTAGGCATACTGCTTCTTAACATCATAGCCGTATAGAAAGATACCTTCTATGAGTCAATGAGACAGGCATGACATGAGAGAAAGAAAGTGGCAGTGAGAAATATCGCAGTGTTCTATTCTGTTCTATTTTTTTTTAATTATGTATGCATTTGATTTCAGTGTAGCAACTATTCTGCACAGTAACATTTTTTTCACAGCGAACCAGATTGTGCTAATGTTAGGTGTCTTGCAGAGTCACACAGTACACAAGCAGAAAATGAAGAAGCCAAAACCCAGGACTACAGCTAAAGCTTGTTTAGTATTATGCATCAGACTTAGAATTATATTGCAGCAGAAAGTACTCATGATATCACCTACACTTCATTCATGGGGTATGTGGCAGCATTCTCTGGTAATTTATTATGGGGGAGATACATTAGTGACTAGTAATGTGTAATCCTAGTTTACTTACCTCATGCACAAATTTACAAGTCATTTAACCAAAAACAGATCCTAAATAATGTCCAAACGGGCACTTGGATCTAGTGGGTTTAACTGATTAACTAAATAAAACATGTTAAGATAAATAAAATCATATAAGGTGCACAGGCAGCTTGTAGCCTTAGCCCTTTTCACTATTCTGCTATGTACGTATATGCAAAGCCTTATGAACTCATTAATATTCTGTGAACTCCCAACTCCTGATTCCAAAATGCTTCCATCACATTCCCAACTCCACACATATAGCGGAGACATAGCTGCACTTCATCTTGACTGTGCTGCATTAAGAATGACACAAGCGTACTGTCTGGCTGACTGGCAGATTCACAGGCTCTGACATGCCACACTTGGTACACAGGCTTAGTGCTCCTGTGCCACAAATTGCTATATAACTTCCAAGATTTAATACAGCTAATATTTGTAGTCATGTAGCGCAATGTGGGCTATGTTTACACATTTAAACTTAAGCATAAGCTCACAGAATGGCCACAAAACCACAGCACCAGAAATATGCTGCTTCACATTACAGGTTATACTCTGACACACCTCGTTTACATGTATCACACCTGCACATTGTTCATCTGTCTGTCTAGTGAACAAACCTTACAGTATATCAGTACTGTTATAATGCACACAGGGTCCGAATGGAGAGGAGGGTCCAAATGGAGAAATGATAAGTCAGTAAGCAAAGGAGAGTACTATTGCTGAAACTGAATTCATCCTCAAGTCTTGGTGAGTACATTCATGAGGTGAACCGTGTTTTTCACAAAATCTCACCAAGATGACACTGATATATAGACTGTATTTATATAGCAAATATCGTGGACAGAAGTAGGTCAAAATTTAAAAATTATATCAAAAAGAAAGAACAATCACCATGGCTAAAATAAAACCAAAATGTTTAATAAAAAACAAAGCGACCAAAAATACAAGGTAAGCACTTTCACAGTCCTCAGACTGCTTCTACAGACCTATTAAACAGTGCCACACCTGAACAAATTTAACAATCAAGGCAACCAATCAAAATTACCTGAAAAAGAGGGAAAACACAGTATATTGCTGAAGAAGTCTAATGTTGCAGTGGACTTAAATTAATCCTGAAAACAGCATTGACATCTAGGAACAAAAGTCAAGCTATAAACCAATTTGCTCTTCCTGTCCTAACTTTCAGTTTTGGAGTGACTGACTGGCCCCAAAACATGTTGGACAGATGAGACAGGAAAACAAGAAGGATGCTTCATGCTCACGAAATGATTTATAAAAATCAGTGCATACCAAGATTATATATTCACCATTCCGATTCCGAAGGCGGGATGGGCCTCCTTGAAATTGATTACATGTATAGATCTACAATCGTGGGACTGCACACATATCTACTGACCTCACAAGACCCAAATGTAGTGAACGTTTTGAAACATGAGGAGAATAAATCTAAGGTGACTTCTCTGCTTAATGTATCAGAAGCATATTGGCATCAAGCAGGAATGGAAATCAAAGCAGAAGTAGATAAAAATCAGGCAACAACTGAATGTGCCAAAAAACAAAAGAAAGAATATAAGGTGAAGGACCAGATGAGAAGTCAGGAAATGTGGAAAATGCATAAATATAGTTGCAAGTATAGAACACTTCTGGAAGAACCTCATGTTGATCAGGATTGAATGCAGGAATGGTTAAGGAGAGGTGAATTCAAACCAAGAGATGGAAGGTTAATATTGGAGGCTCAAGACAGTGGGCTATATACACGTTGGTTTACAAAGTCCATTGAACATGTGGGAGAAACAAACAAATATAGGTTTTGTAAAACAGAATTGGAAACAATTGCACATCTCATTGCTGGTTGTGACATACTAATGGTGGATGGACTGTATACTGAAAGGCATAATAATGTGGCAAGACTGTTGCACTGAGGATTGTGCAAATGTTATGGTACTGAAGTGGCTGAAAAACACTGGAAATATAAGCCACAAAGCATCATAGAAAATGATGAAGTCTACATCACATGGGATCATCCATTACCAAGAGTTCAAAAGACAGATGCTAGAAAACCGGATATAGTGGCCCATGAAAAGAAGACAAGGGTAGCATTGGTCACTGAAATCACCACACCCAGTGACTACAGTGTCTTGTATACAGAGATACACAAAGTTGTAAAATATCAGGATTTGCAGGCAGAAATGAAAGTAATGTGATAGAATGATACCCAGACAGTACCAATAGTAGTAGGAGCAATGGGTCTTATAAAAAATAATCTACAATTGTATTTAGATATGTTACCAATACATGTAACCCATACGAATTGCAGAAGGAGTCATTAATGGGCACATTGTGGGAGCTATGAAGAGCACTTCTGGCTGGCATCAAAGATTGAAACAATAGTAATTTCATGAACTTTAATTGCAATTTGACTTAGGAATGGGGTCTATTCCTGTCACGGTATTAGAAACCCAAAAGACTTGGAGAAATTAAAAAAGATAGAAACCACACATACGTGCACACACACACACACACACACACACACACACACACACACACACACACACACACACACACACACACACACACACACACACACACACAAATACACATGCACATTATTTTTAGGCAGTAGTTACTGATTAATATCAAGCCTCACTGTCACAGACAAGTGATTTTCTGTAATGTGATACAATATAGGCAAGTATTTATATCATGTCATGTCAGATACTCATTGTTTGTATGGGTTATGTCCACAATTATCCATTGTTTCTGAAGACCAAATATCACTGCTAATGTTGTGGTTTAAAAAACAGGATGAACATGGATAACAGAATCTGGTGTTGAAGCTTCTAGCAGTCAGTGGGATACACATCTACATGAAGTAAGATCATTGCGTTTTACATTGTTGAGGAGGATTGAGTTTTATGTAGTCACATTTTGCATGCAGTTTACTTGGTACAAAGAATATTTGTTTGTGTGTTTCAGAACATCATGAGTCATTTTAAGTGGCGGAGACCAGCACACAATGGGCCACAACCCAACAGGAAATCATAGATGCAGTGAGGTGGGAGGTAGAAGCTGCCATACAGATATCCTCTAGTTTGACGGATGTACAGACTTATAAGAAGCATCTGACAAGCTTTGATGGCAAGGGTGCACAGCTTGCTAAGATCAGTATACCCTCTTGAATGATGTCTGTGTACTCGGACTGTACCTCCATCAAGGATATATGTAACTAGTTAGTGCATGTGGGCACATAATTATAGCATGCCAGACTTAAGGTTTGGAGGACACACAGGTGCTCCACTGATGTCAGCATAGAGTAATTTGTATTGTATTGTATGCTTGCCATCTTGTATTGATTGGGTCCTGGCACAGTCAGACACTCCTCCTGACCTTGGGTTGCCCTCATATAATACCGCATTTACTGTTTCTACAGCCACAGCACCTGTACAGACCACACCCATAAAGACTGTGCAGGCTGTGAAACCACACCCATAAACATTGCTCAGTCTGTGAAGGATGTAAACACATCTTCTGTGGAAACCATAGAAGGACAGCATGAAACATGACAGCACTGTGTTCTGTCATTGATCTGAAACTTCCTCAGTTACATTCTTGGATGTTTTTTATGTTGTAGGATGTTTTAAATATATTGAATAAATTTATTTTATACCCATTTGTATAATATAAAAAGCTGCTAAGTTGTGTCTTAAACATCCTTCTGCACATACATGAGGTGTATTTAATCTTTACTGTTAAAACATTTAAGTTTTGGTGCATGTTCAAGTGTCAAAATGTGACTCTGGATAGCCATTGGTGTGTGACATGTAACAACCTTTCTTATCTCTGGTGATTTATGGAGGGTAGCACGCATTTTGCATTTGTAAGGCATTCTGCCCCCTGAACTGACATTAGGCCATTTACTGACAGACGGAAATTTGTCATTCAGGATTATGCAACCAGAGCTGACAATGCAGATGACAGTGATGCTTTACAGTTATGATTCTATCACACATGTACAGGGCATGTGCATGCTAGGACATGTTAACACATGGATGAGTAGCAACATTTGCATGCATGCACACAGGTTCATACAACTCTGCATGAATAGAGTCTGGGATGTCTGTATTACTGCATATTGCTGCATTTCAATAGTATTCATGTTTTGACTATGCTGTTCAGACATTGTTGACTGAACTGTCATTTGTGGACACACATGTCAACAATGCATCAGTACCATCCATGGAATGCCATCATCTGTCCAAATATTGTTTGCTGATGTATAGCAGACTATGAAACTCTGTAGTATGAATTAGTTGTGCATGGAGATTCACATTTCGCAATGCAAGATTTACAGGCATTTGTTAGGAGTTCAGATTCTACTGCAACTGTGCATCTGGATCACTCCTAATTTTTGAGGCCAACTGTACACATGCAGATATCATTTGATATGGTATGTACTATGCCTCTGAATCTCTGGGAGAAAATGTACACCTTTGTGTTACACAGTTATCTTCATAGGTAGCATAAATAACATCATGCTATCAAGCATCTAAAGTAACACAGCAACTTTAATGTTTCACAAAATGGTGACACAACATAAATTACTTTAATAGTTTGTTCACTCATCATGAACCCCTTAGCAACTGGCAAACCAGAGTCAATGCATTATGGCTAACATAGTTTCTTAAAGTCACACTGCTATTACACATATTCACAGTATATACAAGCAGAGAGCCTCTATATATTTCTTATCATCACATCTCTCCCAAAGGACAGAGCTGGGGATCTGAATGGAGGGACAATGAAATCATCTAGAAAAAGAGAGTAGTATTGCAGGAAATGAAGTCATCCTCAAGTTGGTGAGTAACTTCAAGTGGTGGACCCTGTTTTCACAAAATCTCAAGAAGACAACAATAATACATATAGACTGTATTTTATATAGCATATATCATGGAAAAGTTAAGTTAAAAATAAAAAAACAGCTAGGTGCACAAGTCTCAGGATAAAAAGTGCCCAGTTCTTGTGTAAACAATGGTGCCAGGACAGGAAAAACTAGCACTGTAGAATCACCAAGGCACAGAAACATTCCTGTAATGGGATTAGGCCAGGATCAGGGAGAGGATGACTCCTCTGTTGTAGAAGGAAGTAGTAGTCCACAAAAATCAGAAAAACTGTCCGGCCAAAAAAAAGCCTTAAAGGTGACAGAGTGGGCTATTGAGGATAAGGAAGAAATGATGTAGTGTTACTATTATGCAAGAAGCCCAGAATTTCTAGATATAATATATTCAAAAAGATTAGGAGATAAATTAGAGGAAAGAAAAATACTTGCTCAAGGAAAAACTATCAAAAGTTTCAAATAAAAAGTTATGTTCATCAGTATAATAGATCTATGCAAAGCATTACAAAGACAAAGAAACTTTGGGCTGCCTGGAAAAATAAAGCAACAGCAGAAGTGTGAAAATATAAAGAACAAAATCCAGACATTTTTGAAATGTATAGAAAGAAATATGGACATGGGAAAGAAAAAGAGATCTGATATGATGCAATACTTATGCAAAGGAAAAAGCTAAACTAATACATACAAAAAATAGCTCCAATGATATATGTAGAGAAATATAGGCAAAGGCTCTCAGATATGGAAAATTTTGCAGTACAAAAAATAAGAACACAAAGGGGAATGAAGAATAGAAGATTAGTAAGGTAGAAGTTAAGCAAACAGAAACTGAAGTTATGGAATAATTGCAAAGTGAAGGATTTAGTGCATAAAGTCTAACACAGGTTATGTCACAACATGATGGAACAATGAGTCCCAAGAGGGAAAGAAGAAAACAGGATTAGTAATGGAGAATTTAAAGAAATAACTGAAATTATGGATTACCTGTGAGGTGGAGGGATTTAGTGTAGAAAATCCAACTCTGGTAATTCCACAGCATGATGGAACCATGAGTCGCCAAATTAAGGAGAAATAGGTAGAACAAGAAGCATCTGATCACTTGCCACATGAAGATACTGTGGAGCCTTCAGTAGGAAACAATTACAAAAGTTACGTTGGGATGACTCAGCTGGGGAAGGAGCAGGAAGCAATGGCAACTCATATGCAGGCAATGTTGCAGAGTGATAGGCCAAAGAGTTCCCATATAAAACAGTAATGAATGAAGCAGGATGCAGTTGAAGAGGATATGTTACAGGAAGACATTCATGAACTTTCTGAAGAATGCCCACAGGAAATGGAGAGCAAAGAATACGCCTTCTTGTTAGAAGAAAATGATCTAAGGGAAGAGTTGCTTGATTTAGTAGAGATGGACAGACTTATTAAGATCAATGGAAGAAATGTATTACAGAAAGTAAATAAGACCCAAAATGTCAGAAGTCTGATAAATCAGATGAATATATTAATGAAGACTATTAACAGAAATTCACAGGATATAACCGAAGTAAATATGATATACTACTGTGCAGTTAAACTAATAACAGATCAAGTCTTACACAAAAATGCAGAGTAATAAGGGAAAGAAAGGGAAGAAATAAAATGCCATCATGGAAACACTGAAAAGAGAAAATTATAAAGCAATTATGACAAGACATGTCATAGTTAGAAGAATATAGAACAGGGAACAGATAAACAAATACAATTCAAAAGATAGATGAGATGAAAGCAATGCACAGTATCAGAACAGACCAGGATCTATCATGTGTTAATAAATTAAAGATATCAGTTCAGGCAGGAAAAAATTTAAAAAGATATGCAGATAAAATAAAGAAAAGCGTAAAATAAGCAAATTATTGATGACCCCCCCCCAAAAAAAAAATTTCTAGAGAAATGGGAAACAAAGCAAAAGGAATAGAAACAGACATATTTTGAAGAAATATCTATGAAAACCGCATGGTACATAACAAAGATGTTGAGACTGCAGTGGTGGTGCTGCGGTAGCATTGTCGCCTCACAGTAAGATGTTGTCCTGTTCAATTCTCAGCTAAAGCATCTTCTGTGTTGGAGACATGCATGAATGGGCGTACCTTCATTGAAGGTTGTGCGTCAGGGCTGGCAACTCGGTACATAAATATCTACTGCCAATCATTAGCGGACCAGAGTTCCGCTGTGGCGACCCGTAACCGGGAAAAGCCAAAGGATACAACAACAACATACAACAACATGACAAAGATGTTGAATAGACAGAAAAAAATTTAAAATAAAGAGTAAGCAGTTCAAATGTACAGGATATGAAATTAGATGAAGTAACAGCCACAGAAATTTAAACAGAATTAAGAAACACTTCTAAATGGGAAACCCCAGATCCAGATGCAGTACTAAATTCTGGCTAAAGGTATTAACATCTTTAAAGATTTAGCCCTGAGTAAGATCTAAATATATACACAACCTGAGTAGACACCAACCTGGTTAACAACAGGAAAAAATGACACTCCTCCTTAAGAGTGAATGTGTAAGCCATCCTAAAAACTATAGACTAATATTTTCCTTCCAACAATGTACAAATTATACACTGGAATTGATGCAGACAGAGTTTATAGTGATTTAGAGGAAAACTCAATTATGGCAATATATATAAAAGGGTAACAAAACAATAACATATGGAACAAAGGATCGTTTGCTGCTAAATAAAGCCATAATGGAGAATTGTAAAAAGCGGAAGAATCTACATATGGCATGGACAGTTTGCAAAAAAAAACATTTGAAAGCATTCCATATTCCTGGATAAAGAAATGCTTGCAGACATATAGGATACATCCTACATTAATCAGTTACATTCCAGTGATCATGAAACAATGGCAAACCACTTTGCAGTTAAGCCATGGCACAGGACAAAGTATTATCCCATGGATACAAATTCAAAGGGGAATTGTTCCAGGGTGATTCTTTGTCATCGCTGTTGGTTTGTCTTGTCCGTTATCCATTGAGCTGTTTACATAACAGATTAGCCACAGGATTCAGCAAGCTCTGCACGGCGTACAGGAATAGTGCAAAATGTGCTGCACACAATATGGCCGACAAGCGATCCAAGAACAAGCTCTGGGACGTGCACTATTCCTGCACGGACACAGCTCCTGTATGCTAATTATCCCATTTGCTGGTGAAAACTATGCAAATGAGGTGAATTAGTGATCCAGGAAGTAGGCAGGCATCTGTGCAGGAATAGTGTAACCTGCAGAAATGTATTTGGATACTAACCGTCCAAAGAAAACATATAGTCAATGTAGTAGGCATGTCAATGGCCAAATATATGGCCATTCGCATGGGAAATAGTTACAACATTATAAAAAAAAAAACGTTTATTTTTTTTTTGGCTGATTTCAGCCGTTTAAGCATAGGGCAGCATTGCACAAACAGGATTGGCCAGAAAATAAGGAAAAAAGTTGGAAATAAGCTTTTTAACCCAAGTCAGCATTCTGACATAATAGTCAATGGCATGCATAAGACAACAATACCATGGAATAGTGGTTGCTAAGGGGGAAGGCTGAGTGTCAGTTTTGTAACCATGCATAAGGAGTCCGTTTTATGCAAATGATGGTATTGATACTGAATCACAGATTTTCCCTCAGTGTTAGCTTGCACCCAGCTGTGTAGGTGTAGCAACACCATGGTATGAGCATAAGAGGTAGATGACCTCATAAGGGGGAGTGTCATGCATGCTGTAAGCTTACTGGAGCTTTGGGGACCATGTTTACCCTTAGTTAAGCACAGCTAAGGAAGGGGGGTGAGCCTGAGGCTGCCTAGCAATGTTTAAATTGCCTTAAAGGGTGTGCGAGCCACACACCGGGTTTTAAATAAAAAAACACAGGAAATAACAGCTCTGTTCACATCTGAGCACTGGGTATGCACGCTGCGCCTCGAGGCTTAAACTGGAAGGCAATGGGAAGGGAAAACAGCAGTAGGAAGGCAATCAAGGAGAACTAGCATAGCTGACGGGTGAAATATATCAGAATCAGCCAATTACATAGGCAGCAGTCTAGCCCAGTACACTACTATAAACTATGCAAACACCTTTCATTCTGGTTTTTCCCACAAACTCTACACCACCAGTGTACACAGATGGAGAAATTTTACCTGACAAAACTAACAAAATGATAGGGGCTACTGTCACTCTCATACATTAATATGTGAAAGAGGCTGAGGGTGGTGAGGATGAGAATGCTAACGACCAACCCACAGCGAGGAGAAGGAGAAGAGTGTACAGACCCAGGGTAACCTACCAGGGGCTACATGAGCTGGAGATAGTGGAGCACTATAGGGTGGAAAGGGACATCCTACAGTAAATTGTTGAGCTGTGCCGGCCATGCCTCACACATGGAACCAACAGAGGGGGAACTCATCCTAGTGGATACCAAGGTATGTGTAGGGTTAAAAATACTAGCCACAGTTACCTTCCAAAGGCCAAATGGGGATATCATGGGTATCTCACAGGCATCAGCATCCAAGGTACTCCACCAGTTCCTGGATGCCATGTCAGAACATGCCAGTGAGCACATATATTTCTTCAACACCCGTGAGGCGTTGACCAGCAATATGCATCTCTTCCACCAAATAGCAGAATACCCTGAGGTAGTGGGTGCTATAGATTGCACGCACATACACATAAACCGCAAGGGCTTCCCCTCCATCAACTTCCAGGTCATGTGAGATGTCCAGGGCATTATCTTGAATGTGTGTGCTGCCAGCCCTGGAAGTTATCACGACTTCCACATCTGGCATATTACACAGCTGTACCAGATATTTGCCAGAGGGGACATCCCATATGGCCACCTAGTGGGAGATGCTGATTACGCACTGGAGACGTGGCTGATGACACCCATCAGGAATGCACACACATCTGAACAAAACTCCATAATGAGGCACACGCACAAACCAGAATCATAATAGAGAGTGTGTTTGGGATACTCAAGTCATGGTTCCGGTGCATGGACATATCCGGTAGAGCCTTGCAGTACTCTCCAGCTACATGTACACACATTTTTATTGTATTATTGCGCTACACAATATGATCTTGTGGAAACAGCTGTAGCAGGAACAGCATGGGGCAGGGCCACACAGCCCCCCACCGTTGCCAAGGCCAGCACAGGCACAAAGCAACTCAGATGAGGAAAAACCTCAGCCTGCCCATGTAAGCAGAAGAGGTGTCCCCAGTATGCCCTGGCTTTGGCAATGAGGCAATGCATAACACATACACACTGACACGGTAGGGACCCAGGGAATGACGCCTCTCTCTGACTAGCACATACAGTAAAATAGATGCCAAACATGACACTACCTGTGCTTTACCATGTATAGGGAGTGTACTATGTGCATCTGACATAGTCAGCCCTCCAGCACCATCCTCAATACTGGCACACCCACAAGGAAAGTCACTCTTCCTATCAATTGCTGAATGGAGTAGTATGTTCTGCTAGTTGTATCTATGATATGGATGTGAGCATGCAAGAGAATCGGGTGGCTGAATGGGATGGCAGCAGATAGTGGACACCTACATGGGCAGCATGAAATCCATAACAAATACTGGTGTCAACAAAGTAGGCAGTACTAGACAAGGTGACAAATCCCACTGCAGTACATGTGGTGTCCCAAATGTGTGCCCATAGGACACACACATGCATGTCATTGAGGCTCATATACCCAACAACAGCCTCAGCAAGCAGGACAGGTGTAGATGACCATAAAGAAAGGCTGTGCTAAGGCCTTCAATTGATGGCAATGAAGAACAGCCCCCCTCCAGACCTACACAGACAGTCTACAACAGGTCTGGCAGTTGTATGTTAGTCCTGATGGGTAAGAAGTCTGAGACTGAAATATGGGTCAATAAAACCTACGACCTGTACTCTACTGATATGCCTCTAGTCTGCATGATAGGTCAGAATACAAAACGAAATGGACGCCAACAGAGTACCTGATATACCAGTACAGTCTTAGCAAATGTTTACAGTTGTCAGGTGTGCCCCCGCCCACAATCATATTTAGAAATCAGTAACATGTACGTGTGGGTTTAATAACAATGGAGCACAGATTATCTGAGCTAGCCCAATTTACAGGATAGATTGTTGCATGTGTACAATAAGCAGGGGTCTGTGTGTTAGGCTGTTGTGTGTTCTATATTGTGTGGAAGTGGTCAACATGTAGGCATGGAGGGTTGTATCTCCGTGGCCTATGGCCAGTACTGTTGAGGACAGGGCCATGTTCTGACAGCTGCAGTGCCACCACCATGCACCCCAGCAAGACCCAAATCAGCAGTCATCCATACTCACTGTTCAGATGTCAATATCTGTCACCATCTAAAATATGGACATGCCATGAATGTGGGCCAAGACATACACACAGTACACAGGTGGAACTACCCCAGACAGAGTACATAGTGCTGGACCATTTCCACAGACCCATCAGCAAGTGTCTGCAGCTACCCCTCCAGAATGGTATGACTGTGCAAGAGTATGTAGGCTGCAGACCACAGTACTGAACACGGCTTCATTCATCTTGTATTTCCCAGGAAATAACTGTGAGCAAATAAGTATATCTGTCAGTAGTTGATGACATAATACATAATACATAATACATCACAGTGTAAAACAGTACATATGTCTGAATATCTCTGCTAACACCAACCATGTAACACAGGCAGCACAGACACAATAGTTACATTATCCCACTATCTTTCGTCCATTGTGAGTCCATATTGTCAACCTATCTACAGATATCCTGCAGAAACATGTCACTAGCTGAAGGTGTAGAACACCAAATCCTGGAGTGGAGTACAACCTACCTGGAATGGATTCACACACTCAATACAGAAGGTCATACTGGGCATGCTCCTACACTTAGAGAAATGAAGCCTATGTCTGACAACAACAGTGGACTATACATATCTGTCAGTTGCAGATGTCTGTGCACACACACACACACACACACACACACACACACACACACACACACACACACACACACACACCACATTGCACACCATTCATGCTTTGCACACACATTGGATAGGAATACTCACACATATCCAAGGCCAACACACTATAATAGGTCAAACATACACACACAGAGATGTGGGGAAGAGAGAGACAGGCAATGATAGAGAGATTTCCATCATGAGGCCTGTCCCATCCACCACACATCCAATTGGCCGATATCACATGATGTGCTGGTCAATCACTGTAGACATTTGCTTTTGGTAGCCCTCAGCCCTATAGTGTCTGTGGTGCTTGTGATAACTGTGTAACATGATAGTACAAATCAGTATTCATCTAGCATTTGTATACCCAGTCCTGTCAAATGTAAAGTTGTGTGTGACTGAGAGTTGTGTGTGTGTTTCCAGTGAAATGGTTTATGGCCCATTCGCATACACTGCACTTCCCATTGCCCATGTTAGCACTCATGTTGATGTCAGTCACCTTGAAATAACCCTCTGGCCAAGTCTCAGTCCCATAAGCACCATTATGCTTGTGATAACTGTGTAATGCTAAAGTGTAATATACTAGTTAGGTAGGAGCTCTAATCCCAGACATGGCAACTGTGAAACTGTGTGTGTGTGTGTGTGTGTGTGTGTGTGTGTGTGTGTGTGTGTGTGTGTGTGTGTGGAGATTAATGATTTTGAGGCCATTCATAGTCACTACACCTCCCATTGCCCTACTTTAGCAAGCCTGCTGATGTCAGTCACCTTGAAATACCCCTTTGGACAAAGGCCAGCCCTATAACCTCCGTGGCACGTGTGATAACTGGGTAATGCTGTAGTGTAACATACTAGTTAGGTAAGAGTTCTAATCCTAGACATGGCAAATGTGAAGCTGTGTGTGTGTGTGTGTGTGTGTGTGTGTGTGTGTGTGTGTGTGTGTGTGTGTGGCAATTAATGATTTTGAGGCCATTCACAGTCATTACACCTCCCATTGCCCTACTTTAGCAAGCCTGCTAATGTCAGTCACCTTGAAATACCCCTTTGGACAAGGGCCAATGCTATAAGCTCCATGGTGCATGTGATAACTGTATAATTCTATAGTGTAACATACTAGTTAGGTAGGAGTTCTAATCCCAGACAGGGCTAGTGTGAAACTTTGTGTGTGTGGAGATTAAGGATTTTGAGACCATTCACAGTCACTACACCTTCCATTGCCCTACTTTAGCAAGCCTACTGATGTCAGTCACCTTGAAATACCCCTTTGGTCAAAAGCAAACCCTGTAAGTTCAGTGGCACATGTGATAACTGTGTAATGCTATAGTGTAACATACTAATTAGATAGGAGTTGTAATCCCAGACATGGCAACTATGAAGCTGTGTGTGTGTGGTGATTAATGATTTTGAGGCCATTCACAGTCACTATACCTTCCATTGCCCTACGTCAGCAAGCCTGCTGATGTCATTCACCTTGAAATACCCCTTTGGACAAGGACCAAACCCATAAACTCTGTGGGGGTTGTGATAACTGCGTAATGCTATAGTGTAACATACAAGTTAGGTAGGTGTTCTAATCCCAGACATGGCAACTGTGAAACTTTGTATGAGAGAGTGTGTGTGTCTTTGATAATACTTGATATTATGGACATTCACCCTTACTACTCTCTTCTTACCCCTCCTTTAGCACAGCTGCTGATGTTAGTCACCTTCAAAGATACCCGTGGAGAGCTCTCCAACATGTAAGCTCCAAGGCGCATGCCATAAATGCAAAACAATGTAGTAGCAGTAACTACACAGGTATGGGTGTGAATCTCATCTGTGGCAAATGTTTATGTGTGTACATATGTATGTGTACCTCAAAGATTTTGAACCTATTTACACCCAGTACAGATCTCAGAGCCGCCTGACTTTAGTAGTCCTGCAGATATTATCCAACTTAGAAGTACCTGTTGCCAACCCTAAACCATTTCAGGTCAGTGGTGCATGTGGTAAATGCATAACATAATGGTCTGTAAAGATAGTTAGATAGAGGTTTGAACCCCATCCCTAGCAAATTTAAATGTGTGTTTAGGGTAAAATTATTTTTGGGATCTCTCACCCACTACATCACCCAATGCCAGTATTTACAAGGGCTGGTGATGTTTCTCACCTTAGAAGTACCTTGGGACAACATCCATCCTATAAGCTCTGTGGTGCATGAGATGAATGCTGTGCACTATAGTAGCAATACATAGCTCAGTAGGGGTTTGAATTTCAGTACTGGCAAGTGTGTGTGTGTGTGTGTGTGTGTGTGTGTGTGTGTGTGTGTGTGTGTGTGTGTGTGTGTGTGTGTGTGTGTGTGTGTGTGTGTGTGTGTGTGTGTGTGTGTGTGTGTGTCCTCAGTACACTGTGTGGAGGTTGCTGTGATTGTGTAATAACAGGACGCATTGTGGGGCGGGATTTGCTAGTATATGTCACAATGTCAACCTTACAAGGACAGCAGATGTTAAACACCAGAGATGCTGGTGTAGACAATCCATAGCCCTACATGTGACATTATGGATTAGTGAACAATATAGGCAACCCTTCTATTACTCAGCGAACAATCTCCACACATGTCTCATACACAAATACACTTGGCTAGGCAACAACCACTATATTGGTAGTTCCTTGCATATTGCCTCACAGATAGTAAACACAGTGTGACTGCAGTGAACTACATGCCTGTTGACCACAACAGTGCCATTGACATCAGAAAGTATCGTGATGTGTTACATCTAATGAATGACTGTGTGTTATCCAGTAAGTAAAAGGACATGGCACTCTGTTCCATCCCCACAGTAGGTAAATAAATGCTTACAGTGGCCCTTTTGCTATGTTCCCGAATTGGACACCTGCAACAACTGTAGAATCTGCAAATGTAACCCACAAAGGGAATACCATGCCTTATACACATGCCCTGTATGGAGAGATGCCACTAACTCCACTGAATACCTGTATCATGCTGTCAATGTAGGTGCAAACACGGCCTCAGTTCCATAGCCAGGTCTCACCAAATGAGGTCAGGAATGCTACATCAAAAGATAACAATCTGTCCACACAAGATGCCCCAGAGACCTCAAGTACACTTCCACATGTCAAAGAACATGCGTATGGGACATGTGCACAACCCAGACACTGTCCATGTTATGGAATATAGATCACATGCATTGGAAGCAGTGCACATCACTAGAATGTGCTTACAGGCTTTACAATGTAGGCATGGAAGTTCCCTTCTTCTTAATGCCTGAATTTTTAAAATGCATAGGTTCTTGACACAAAATATCTTTCAGATTTTTATTTCTTTTAAAAATAAATCTAGGTTGTGTCCCTACAATTCTAGTTATATTCTCATCTGTTAAAATAATTCTCCAGTTGTCTCTAATAATATTACATATATATTTGGAGCCAAAGCAAGAGAGGTGAGATTGCGTTGGTTTGGACATGTGCTGAGGAAGGATGCTAGATATATTGGGAAGAGGATGCTAAGGATGGAGCTGCCAGGTAAGAGGAAAAGAGGGAGGCCTAAGATAAGGTTTATGGATGCGGTGAGAGAGGACATGCAGATGGTTAGTGTGAAAGAGCATGATGCAGAGGACAGGATGAAATGGAAACAGAAGATCCGCTGTGGCGACCCCTAACAGGACCAGCCGAAAGAAGATGATGATACCACCTAAATCATTACTGTATGTTAAACTTATTTTCAAACCTTCATTAGCTTTTTGAACCTGTGCATCTACCTTATTAGGCCATTTTTTACCTCTGTGTAGCCATGGTTTTGCACTTTGTTTAATATAGAGACTGCTGTTGTCCATTTCCTTTTTTAATAAATTTCTACTATAACCCTGTGCTTGAAAATTATTCTTTAAAGAGTCCAATTCCTGTACAAAGGAATTTTAATTCATGCAATGTCTGGATATTCTACAGACGTGTCCCTTGACTATGCGTTGGAATACATGTCTAGAGTGCATGTATCATATGTAAGCATGCTGTTGGTCCAACAAGGCTTCCTATATAGTGATGTCTCTACCTCTCCATTTTCTTCCTTAATAATACTAACATCCAGATAATCAATAACTGAGCTAGAATAATTCAATGAAAATCTGAGGAAGCTGGTAGTGGACTCTAAATACTTAACAAAAAATGTTAATTCTGATGTGGTGCCCCCCCACAAAAAGAAAACATTGTCCACAAATCTATTATAAAAGAGAAGTTTGTTGTTCCAATCATGTGCTGCCTCAGATATCACCATGTCTTCCCAGTATGCCAGGACTAGGCTAGCATATGCGTTCATACAAGGCATACCCATAGCTATACCTTGTCTCTGGCAATAGTACTTTATCTGACAAAGATAAACATTGTTCTCTAATACTAGCCTTAATAAGGAACATAACTATATATTTTCATCTATATGTATATTCACCTTTTTGTTCAATATTTCTTCTATGGCAGTAATACCATATTGATTTTCTATAACAATGAACAAATTCTTTACATCTAAAGTAACAAACATATAGAAAATGTCACTATTCTCATGTAAATAAACATCCAATGATTCCAGAAATGTAGCAGTATCTTTCAAAATTCTAGGGAAGGTTTGTAACATTGGTCTAAGAGTGCATTCTAACCAAATAGAAATATTTTCTGTTACCCAGCCCCTACCCGATACTATAGGTCTCATGGGTGGTGTTTTGGGATCTTTATGAATTTTTAGTAAGGCTTTAAAAACTGGGATAGTAGGATGTTGTATATATAAAAATGTCAGCAGCTCATGGTCTATCAAACCAGTTTTTTTCCATGTTAAATAAAGATTTGTACACTTTTTGTATATAGGAATTCACCATTAGTGGTGACAGCTGAAGAAAAGTCAGTCTGTCAGCTAGCAACAGATCTATTTGTGTGTTGTAAAACTCTTTGCTAAGTACAACAGCACCTCCTTTATCAGCAGATTTTATAAGTATGTTGGTATTATTCTTTAGCTCCTGCAGTGCATTTCTATGTGGTTGATTTAAGCTGAAATACATAGATCTATGTGTATTCTGTAGATACTGTTCAATTTCATATTCACATCATTTAACAAACACCAGTGTAGGATTTAAAATAGGTGAAAAAGTGCTGGGTTGCTTCAATGCATGAGGTGTTTGAACACTGTTAGTATCACTAAACATTTGCTTCAACATTACATTCTGTGCAAAGTATAGCAGCTCAGGTATTAGAGTACAAAAATCTGTCCCTGTACTTGGTACAAAATTTAAACCCTTGCTTAACACTGATAGTTGTAATTCAGAAAGAGAAATACCTGAAATATTATGAACATTACAAATGTTGCATGCATTATCAACAGTCAATTGGAGGTCCGTCGTCTCTTGTAGTCCTTGTCCATCTGATGTGAAAAGCTCTTCTTCCGAGAATTCTTCTTCTTCAACGATGCTGTTAATGTGAAAAAAGAAGAAAAGGAGGAAGAAGAGGGAGAGAAGGAAGTAGGTGTGACAACAGATGCAGGCATCTTGGCACTTTGTTTTGGTTTGGCTCCCATTGTGGAAAAGTCCAGCCTATCGCTTCGAGACTCATCCATTTGGCCAGCTGTAGTGCCCAAATTAATGTCCACAAATGTTTCTCCTTCAGTCACTGTCTTAGTGACATTGTTAGATGCTGTTTCATTATTTTCTGTACTAAACAAGACAGGCCCCTGTAAATGAAAAGTGTTAGACTGCTTTAAGTTTACAAAGTCTGAGCATTCTTTTTCATGCTGTTGATTAGGTGTGGGTATGGCTGCTACATCATTTGAAGCATTCCATGCTCTTTTTTGAGGTCAAGGCCAAACAAGGATGTTACCTGATGAAAAATCGCATTGTAGTTTCTTTAACTTAACTTGTTGAACTTTTAAATCATAGTTAGCAGCTACACATAGTATGTCCATAAGTCTATTCTTTTGACATTCAGTTTTATAGTCTCTTTCCGGCTGAATACATTGGTCTTCAGCTTTGTTTAATAGTGCATCCTCTTCAGGTTGAAAAAAGGAAATAAGCAAATTCATGTAGGATTTACTAGTTTGTAAGTTAATATGCTGCCAATGTGCCAGCAACTCGGGATAGCGTTCCCCTTTTGCTGGCATGCATAAAACACGTAAGCCTCTTGGCACAATATTGTTCTTAAGACAAGCTTCAAAATAAAATCTGTGCCATTGTAGGCATTTTAATTTCATTAATGTATCTTGCAAAGATGTCAGTGACATGGTAAATTCAGTCTCACCTCTTTGCCTCTCTTGTGTAGCATCAGAGAGAAGAGTGGAAGTCCAAATGTCCATGTCCAACAACGGATTTTGTAGCAAAAAAGATTTACTAGTCATGGTTTTGAGATACCTGTGTGGTACATAGCCAAGTTCAACATCATCAGTCTGCTGGTCAGCCATGGGTGTCTGGAGTCCAGTAAAACAACAGCAAAGTAAAGAACAACAAGTAAAGGACTCTTTCCACTAAAAGTACTGCTAAAAAATCCAAATAATAAATCCAAAAGTGAGGCAAGTACTACCACGCTGTATATGAAGCAACTTCACTTTATTAAAACAATAAAAGCAGTATCATAAGCGCTTTCGGGTAAATCCCTTCATCAGATGATAAAACACTAGTAAAAACATAGTATCTAATATAGTACAATACAGCCAATAAAAATTAATAATTTACCCACCTTTTTGCTAGAGTTGGTTTGAAAGGGACATCATTTAATCCTGGGGCTTTGTCAGCTCCCAGTCTAAGAATTCATTGCATCTCTTTGTATTCAGTTTCATTATACAAGTCATCCATTCTTTAACTTGTATTTAAAACACATATAACCATAAAGGCAAAAACATGATCACTATGCAATTCTATATGCTTGTACGGTGCATTGTGTTCTTTTCTTAACCTTATATCTGGTAGATGCTTAAAAATTCTATCTTTAAGTCTGCAATTTATTTTTCCTACATAATAAGCAGTACACTTTTGACGGTTCGCAATATAGACAACATTTTGTGTGTTACAGTCAGCATACATATTCAGAAAGTAATTCTTGTTGGTCATGGGGTGTATAAAACTTTTCCCTTGTAGAATGTACTTACAGGCTTTACAATGTAGGCATGGATAAGTTCCCTTCTTCTGAATTTTTAAAATGCATAGCTTCTTGACACAAAATATCTTTCAGATTTGTATTTCTTTTATAAATAAATCTAGGTTTTGTCCCTACAACTCTAGTTATATTCTCATCTGTTAAAAGAATTCTCCAGTTGTCTCTAATAATATTAATATACCACCTTTATCATTACTGTATGTTAAACTTATTTTCAAACCTTCATTAGGTTTTTGAACCTGTGCATCTACCTTATTAGGTCATTTTTTACCTCTGTGTAACCATGGTTTTGCACTTTGCTTTTTATAGAGACTGCTGTATTCCCTTTGCCTAGCCTTGTACAGCCTTCAGGCCCATTCACTACTACACATCTGTGAAGCAATGAACCTATGCATCTCAGTACTGGCAAGTGTGTGTGTGTGTGTGTGTGTGTGTGTGTGTGTGTGTGTGTGTGTGTGTGTGTGTGTGTGTGTGTGTGTGTGTGTGTGTGTGTGTGTGTGTGTGTGTGTGTGTGTGTGTGTGTGTGTGTAGATTAATGATTTTGAAGCCATTCACACTCACTACACCTCCCATTGCCCTACTTTACCGTGCCTGCTGATGTCATTCACCTTGAAATAACCCTTTGGCCATGTTTCAACCATATAAGCTCTGTGGTGCTTGTGATAACTGCGAAGTACTGGAGTGTAACAAACTAGTTAGGTAGGTGTTCTAATCCTACCAACTGTAATAAGGTGTGTGTTTCTCTGAGAGAGTGACTGTGTGTGTCTTCATTGACACCTGCTTTTGTGGACATTCACACTTACTACACTTCCCTTACCCCTCCTTTAACACTGTTGCTGATGTTACTCACCTTCCATGATACCTTTGGACAGCTCTCTAACATGTAAGCACTGTGGCATGTGTAATAGCTGCGTAACATAGTAATAGCAATACATAGTAAGGTAGGGGTTTGAAACTCATTACTGGTAAGTGTGTGTCATCAGTATCCTGTTGGGGTGAGTGTGTACTGTCAGGATCCATTGCAGTGTGACTTTTTAGATTCAGATCCTATATGTCCCATTGTCCACATTACAAGGCCAACAGTTTTCAAACACTGTAGAGGTTGTTGTAGACAATCCTCAGCCATAAATGTGTATAGCCATGTGCAATTACTATGTGACAGTATGGATTAGTAAGCAATATAGGCAACTGTTATAATACCCAGATACCACTCTCACCCATGGATCATACACAAACATGCTTGGCTCTTACTCTCTTCCTTTCCTACTTTGTCTGTCCCCCCCGCCTCTGGTGGATGTGGAAAAGTACATTTGTTTTGCATAGGCAGCAGCTTGAGTTTTGTAAGTAATGCTCATGATCAGCTGATGGCCTGTGCACAAATTGCATTTCCACACTTCTAATTGCATGTGGAACAGCTGTGGTATCATTCCTATAGCCAGTTGCATGGAAACACACTCCTATAACTAAGCACTTCTTGTGGGTGTTGGCCCTTTTCCTTCACTGTGAGCAAGACTTCATGTGGATGTTTGACGAACAGCATCACAGAGGGTAGTTGGAAATACCTCTTATAACATACACTGTGGAGACAGGCCAACAAACAGGAGGGGGATGTTCCAGACATGTGGACAGAATGTAAGTATTGCTGTTCTACATTTGAAGTAATGTTGGTTTAACAGGGCTTGTGTGGATATGGCTGTTCTACATGATTTAAAGTCTGACATGACAGTGTTATGTGGTTGAGGAAACTCACCCCTGTAGGGCTATCTGTAGACTGGCCAGAGTTTGGAGTCTTACATGTTGTGTGTTACTCACACATTTCCAATCTTTAGAAAGGCAGTAACATACTCTGAGGAGTGCAGTCAGTACATGGTGACATCCATGTGAGTTAAGGACTTCATATCCCTCAGAAGAGATATGTCACAACAAACGCTGTTACACCAGGAATTGTTTCAGTTTATCACAGCAATATGTAAATATTGGCCCCGTGTTTGTGCCTCTGTCCCCCAAGTCTGTCACCCTTTGTCCATATGTCATGCAGTAAAAGGTGCATATGTACAGTATATCATTATTTACTGACATCATATCTTATAACAAGCCAGTGAGATATTAGACTGCTAGACATGTTATGTATAGTAGGCCTTATATTTGAGGACAAAACCTGGACATTCTGTTGTAGTTTGTACAGTAGTGAGGTCTGTGTACTTATGGTGATTGTTGACAGACTGTGTATTGTGAATATGTTACATGGCCTGTGTACAGACTGTGGTAGATGTAATTGTTCTTAGTCTTGTTCTATCTGACGTTGCATGCTGCTCCAGTTTATGGTACCCTATCAGTGTACATGTTTGTAGGGCCAGACTGACACATGTCCCATATCACAGTCAGGCATCAGACT